>NC_056585.1:26786259-26879322 GCF_018340385.1 Cyprinus carpio | reverse complement strand
TTCATCACTGCCTGAATCTAACTAGGAGTTAGCAGGTTAATATGTCAAGGGGGCTCGCAATTAATGCATTTTTCCCACAGTGGTGGTACTGTATACGATATGTTTTGGGTCTTTTGGAATATTAAACAATATTTTTGCTTAGTGTGTTTTTGTGTTGGGGGTAACAGTGCATTACTTTTTAATTTACGAGAGACTAAAAATATCCTAGTTCTTTTTCAAGTAAGTAAAGCTAGTTACTTCATTTTCTCACGTATTGACCTGACAGCTCTCCTGTTCCTCATGATGAGAGAAATCAGGAGTGAGTGATCAGGAGCATGATCTTACTGTAGTTCTAGACTTATGTGAGCATGCATTTACATTTTCCAGCATTTTTTCGCACACAAACGATTCAGCATTCCTCAAAATCGCTAAAAACGATGCGAACTCATATGAATGCTAAACTTGCATTAATTAAATACGTTAAATAACACAACGATCCTTTATGTATTGAATCACAGTCTTTGCTGCTGACCTTCGATTATCCAATTCAATCATAACTGGAATAAGCATGACTTCAGATAAACATAATAGTTGGTTTATTTATTTTATCACTGAAGCGTGTTGTTGAACTTTTTCTTCCCTTGCATCCTTTTCTTCATGCCATCCAGAAAGGCAGCACAGCTGAAACGTTTGTTTGAGCTGCGTCCTATTACTGACAGACGTGAATTTACATTTCCTTCAGCCTGAGGCTTCTTCATTTAACTTTTGATGTGAAAGGGTTTTTACATTTGCCAAAAATATAACTTTTTATATTAAAAACAAACAGGCAAGCCCAGCCCAGTTTTAAAAAGTAATGCAAAAGTAACATAACGCATTACTTTCCATAAAAAGAAGTAAACTAAGTAAACGTTATTTTTTTAATTTTTAGGGAGTTTCTTCTTTTTTAATGTAATTTTTATTTTCGGGCATTACTTTTAAAAGTAACTTTCCCCAACACTGGGTACTTAAATAAACACAACACTAAAACCGCCAGTAGGTGGCAGCAAGTCCCTGTCTTAATGAGTGATTCATTGAATCATTCATTCAAACAATTCATTCAAAACGAGTGATTTATTTAGAAACAAAGCGAGTGGATCATTGAGTCATTGACTCAAATGATTTGTTCAAAAACAGATTCATTCAGAAAGATGCACAAATGTTCCGCTCCGGCTTTGATTGGAACTACTTTCATCGGCGAAACAGAGACAAACGGACAAAATTGTGTCTAAATTGTTACTCAATATTAACTTCTTGTTTGTTTAACTATATAATCAAAATCACATTGGCACTCATGCACTGATGTGGCACTCTTAAGTGTGTTATTATAACTTAACTATATCGTATATTATAAATATATTTCTTGTTTTCATAACTTGAATGATAGGGTCATTTTAACTGCGTTCTAATAGGTTTCATCACACAGTCAATGGTTCTAGACTCTCAAGACGTGTTTTTGTTTGTTTTTTTGCAAAGTGAGTGACATAATAAATGATAATGTAAGCTCGCATATCATTAAAAAAAAATTCAGTTTCGTTTCTTCACCGAATCCTTGCTCTGCCATCCATGACATAGTGTCTGCTTTTCTCTCTCTCACTTTTTTCTGCTCTTTAATTGAAATTGCCTGCAGGCTAAATCCATTTATCTGTCCAGTGTCTTGACTTTCAGCTGGAGGGGTTGAGTATACATGTCCCCTCAGGACCCCGTGCCCTCTTCTCCATTAAGCAGAGCCGACAGCACATTAGAGAGGTTATGTGTCTGTGTAATTGTCTGCCACTTGTATTCACTAATTCCTCGGTGATGGCTAATCTCTTTTTACCCAGAGGTAAGATTGCAAATTTGGGAACTGTACATATTCCATTAATGGAATGAATTTGTCCCCTTGTGCCAGAAAGCATCAAATCCGAATGGTAACATGTTCTCCCATGAGCATAACATGAGGGATTTTGTTATGAAGGCATGTCTGGTGTATTCTCAAAAGTCTCCTGACATGTATTTGAGAATATTTGCACTTTCGTAACCGTGTGTTGATATGAGCTACTGCAGTGATGACGTTCATGCATTCACATTTGTGTAAAGTGCTAAGAGTGACATCATATTGTCTATCCTGGTACGGTCTGTGCATTAGGCCAAAATTAGATCGCTTTCATCATAATTAACGAAGCTGTTTACATTGGAAGTGCTCGGCCTGTCTGAATGTGCCTACTGTTCACAATGTTTTTTTTTCTATTTCTGATGCACTGCACAGCAATCCCAGTCACTTCTTTTTTTCCCTGCTTCACTTAAAATTAACAAAATGATTTTATTGTAAATGACTTATTATACTTATATATATAGATATATATATATATATATATTATATATATATATATATTTATGTATTAACATAGACACTATCATTTTATATATATTAATGTATTAAATATACACTATCATTTATCTTTACACTATTTAAAAGAAGTCTTAGGCTCACCAAGGCCTCATTTATTTGATTAAAATTACAATAATAAAAATAGTAAATATTATGAAATATTATTGCACTTTCAAATAACAGTTTTCTATTTTCATGTATGTTAAAATATAATGTATTCCTGTGATGCAAAGCTGAATTTTCAGCATCATTACTCCAGTCTTCAGTGTCACATTTCTGATTATTATGTTGAAAACAGTTGTGCTGCTTCATATTTTTGTGGAAACATTTTATTTTTCAGGATCTTCATATATTTGTGGAAACATTTTATTTTTCAGGATAATCTGGAATAAAAGACAGTATTTTAACATCAATGTCTTTACTGTCACTTCTGAATTTAATAAATCACCACTAAATGAAAGTATTAATTTCTTTGTGAAAAAAAACCTCCAAACACACATTTTCACTTAACCAATACACAATACTAAACCAACGCATATTAAAACAGATCCAGTATTCATCAAAATGAATAAAAACAATGAAACACAAACTCAGAATATTACACAAACCTGCAATAATTAAATGTTATCACAAAATCCTTTTATGTATTTAGTATCTTCAGCCTGAGGCTTATTTATTTACATTTGCCAAAAATATAACTTTTTTATATTAAAAAACAAACAACGCAATCCCCAGCCCAGACGAGAAAAAGTAGTGCAAAAGTAATGTAATGCATCACTTTCCATAAAAATTAACACGATTATTAACTTTTTTCAGGGAGTAATGCAATATAGTTATGCATTACTTTTAAAAGTAACTTCCATCAACACTGATATTAAATATGTTATATATGTTAAATAACCTTCATTTGCACCAAAAAAGGTGGTCTCTCTGTCCTCTTAATTTAAATCATATATTGTTTCTAACCAGGACTGTGAACATTGTTTAAGCTATTGCTATTCTGAAATGGGCCGTGCAAAGTCTTTATTTCAGTGAATATCAAAGTATTCACCTGTTTTCCTGAGGATGTGTGTGATGTCTCAGGCAGGGCCTCACAGAGCAGAAGCATTCCTGTATATGTGCCAAGGTTTTCCCCCTGTATAAATCTAGCTATTATGGCTGTGTAAATGTTTGTGTGCATCCCTGAGCTGTTTATTTGCATAATGGACCTTAACTAAAGAATTTTATAGGTTTTTTTAATCACCAGCCCATTTATTAGCATTTCTTGTGTCTGGGTGCATGCATTATTAACAGTGTTCTGTGTGTTTTGTTGTTGTTTTTGCAGTGCACTGTGCGGGCAGCCTCGGTTCTGCATGATAAACTATTTAAGACTCTACTTCTGAGCCCCATGCGCTTTTTCGACACAACACCCCTGGGACGCATTCTCAACCGATTCTCCAGGGACATGGATGAGGGTGAGGAACCTCTCTCTTTCTCTCTCTTCACAAATCCTTTCACATGCAGGATGACGGGGGCTTCTCGAAGGGTATTGATGTCTCGGTCTCTCACTCTCTGTTCTTCCTCTGTGCGTAGTTGACGTGCGTCTGGCGATGCAAGCCGAAATGCTGCTCCAGAATGTGACATTAGTGCTGTTCTGCCTGGGCGTGGTGGGCGTTGTCTTTCCCTGGTTCCTGTTCTCCATCATTCCTTTAGGGGTGTTCCTCTTCATCGTCAACCGCATCTCCAGGTTTGGTTAAATTCTTACAGTTGATTCAATTCTTACAGATTTATAAGTGTGAATCATTGTAACAAGTAGAACCAAATATATAGGTCAGGCTGATTAATCAACAAATATATGTGTTCCAAATCTGCCAAAAACATTATAGACAATAAAGATAATAAACATTATCTCTATATTCATTAAAATTTATAATGTTTTTCTTATCTATTATATTGATTTTGTCTAAGTATATTACTTGAAATGTAAATATTTATTTAAATAAATATTAATAATTTAAATATTTCAGTGTTTCAGGGTTATATATATATATACTGTGTGTGTGTGGTGTGTGTGTGTGGTGTGTGTGGTGTTTGTGTGTGTGTTGTTATAAATAGTGTAGGTTAAATGGTTAAATTTATATGTTATATATATATATATATAGTATATATATATATATATATATATATAATCTATATATTATATAATATATATTATATTAGGGCTGTCAAAATGATTAATCACGATTAATCAATCCCTAAAAGTTTGTTTACATAATATATGTATGGGTGTACAGGGTGATATATATTATGTATATATACATAACACACACATATAATTATATATTTAGAAAATATTTACACTGTATATACATTTATATATTTAGATTCTTTATATTTTATAGTATATATAAATATATTTAATAATAAACATAACATATTCTTCTTTAAATAGTATACATGCATGTGTGTGTATTATATATACATAATAAATATACACAGTATACACACAGTTATATTATGTAAACAAAAACTTTTATTTTGGATGTGATTAATCGTGATTAATCATTTTGACAGGCCCTAATATATATATATATATAATACAGTACAGACCAAAAGTTTGGAAAAAATTACCTATTTGAATGTTTTTGAAGAGTTTCTTCTGCTCATCAAGCCTGCATTTATTTGATCAAAAAGACAGAAAAAACAGTAATATTGTGAAATCTGATTATTACAACTTTAAAATAATTAGTTTTTTAAATTATACATTAAATTATCATTTATTTCTGTGATGGCAAAGTACTGAGAATGTTGAATTTTGTAGGGATCATTATCACATGATCCTTTAGAAATCATTCTAATATGATGATTCATTATCAAAGTTGGAAACAGTTCTGCTGCTTAATATTTTTTCAGAACATTTGATACTTTTTTAGGATACTTTGATGAATAAAAAGTAAAAAAAAAAAAAAAAAGAAAAGAAGCTTATGTTTTTAAAATATAAAATTTTTGTAATAACAATATACACTACTGGTCAGTAATTTGGGGTCAGTATTTTTTTTTTGTTCTTTCTTTTTTTTAAATAAAATCAATACTTTTATTCAGCAAGGATGTGTTAAATTGATTAAAAAGTGAATAGTAAAGAAAATATATTATTAGAATTTTTTTTTATTTTTATTTTGAATAAATGCAGTTCTTTTTAACCTTTTATTCATCAAATATATTAGACAGGCAGAACTGTTTCCAACACTCATAATAAATCAGAATATTAGAATGATTTCTAAATGATCATGTGATAGACTGGATGTTACATTGACACTGAAGGCTGGAGTAATGATTGCTGAAAATTCAGCTTTGCATCACAGGAATAAATTATTTTTTTAAAAGTATATTCAAATAGAAAACTTTATTTTAAGTTGTAATAATATTTCATAATATTACTGTTTTTTTCTGTATTTTTGATCAAATAAATGCAGGCTTGATGAGCAGAAGAGACTTCTTTCAAAAACATTAAAAATATTAATGTTTCCAAACTTTTGGTCTGTACTGTATGTTTATACAGAACATAGACTGTAAAAATTTGTAAATAAAACAAATATTGAAGAATGTTTTACAAAAAATGCTATTTCTGTTGTCTACCTCTAAATTTCATGTTTTATTAATTTTTTTCTTGTCATTTATTTGTAATTGTAAAATTCACTAGCAAATTCTGAGTGACAATTTCTAGACTAATTTTGTAAAATGCTAAATAATTTTAAATAAACAATTATGATAGAAAATATATAATTTTATTATTTATTATTATTATTTTTTTTTATATGTCTAAAAAGACAACAGAACCACCCCTATACATGTATTTTCATAGTATCTGTCTTAGATGAAGCATTTCAAGGGCAAGTTTGTCCTCCTTCGCTTGGCCTCTTTTTAATAAAATTATTATTCATCACAAACAATGCATTTTCATATATGCACGTACAAGCTGAAATCAGCCTGATTTCTCATCAATAATGGCCTGGCTCTGCCTAACGCCGCTGTCCTGCCTGCATAAGCACTGACGTGTGACGAGCCCCATAAAGCCCCATATAAATCAATCAGTTCAGAAGCCAGAAATGACTGCAGCTCAGCCAGGAAGATCCCCTCAGTTCTACACTGCTTTTTGTCCCCTGTGGGCCTCCATCTCATAAGCCCACTAACTGTCACATCACAGCCGCTCTGTGACGCCACACAGATAAGCAGATGAGATGATGAGCCCAGAGCTTTGATCAAAACTCAGCCGTATAGCATCGCCGCTCACGTATTCTCACTGCCCTGGCTGACTTTTTGTCGGGGACTGAAAATATATATATATAAAATATACTTTTCCGAGCCTGTTTTTACCCAAAGGGTTCTCCTTCGTGAGCTGAAGCGCCTGGAAAAAAATATAAGCCAATCCCCTTTCACCTCTCATATCACCAGCAGTCTGCAAGGGCCTGAATAGCCGAGACTGTCCACGATTTACGGTTGGGGGGGTGGGTTCTTACTTAGTTAATATTTAATATTCAGAAATGTACAGATGACTTTGCAGAACTTTTCTCTGAGACAAACACTGAAGTGAAAACGCTTTACTTGAGGGTCTGCGTGTACCGTGGCCCCAGAAAGTTTGCAACAAGTTCAAACAGCACATAGACAAACACTCAAGCCTCACTCACAAATGGCATTGCATCAGAAAAATCAATGAAATATGCCTAAAACTAGTGGCTTTCATTTGAACAGAAGGAAATAACAAAAATACACACTTTTCAAGACACAAACAGTTTCACAAATAGAGGTTGTTAGGTTCTTTTTAAAAAGCAAATAAAGCCCCAGACCAAGAAGCCATGGTTTACAGTGAATTTATAACAGCTAAGGGGCGTTGTTAGGTACGAAAAATCTAAAAATTAAAATACAAGAAATATATACAATATAGGTATATATCTAATATACTGAAAAAAAATATATATATAAAATTAATATAATTATTATAATATACTATATAATCTGACATATAGATTATATATATATTATATATATATGTATTCGTATATTATAGTATAATTTTTATTATTTTATATGATTATTTATTATTATTTTTTTAAATCATCATGATAGCTGGATAAATAAGCTTTTCCATTGATGGTCTGGTTTAATTAGAATCGGAAAATCTGGAATCTGAGGGTGCAAAAAAATCTAAATATTGACAAAATCACCTTTAAAGTTGTCCAAATGAAGTTCTTATCAATGCATATTACTTATCAAAAATTAAGTTTTGATATATTTACAGTAGGAAATTTACAAAATGTCTTCATGGAACATGATCTTTACTGAATATTATTATTATTTTTATTATTTATTATTATTATTTTTTTTAGATAAATATATAGATAGATATACAAGATGCTTACAAACTAAGGACTTCGGCTAAATATTGGTAATATTCCACCAGGAATCAAGCCCTGCTTGACACAAACCAAGATTGTTATTATCTGTTCAGCTGTGCTATGCGCTGGCTGGCTGTGCGTCTGGACCTCATACAGCATTTGCCTCTCATCACCACCGTTCGCCCTCTTTCCCTCATCGTCTTCATGCACGGCCGCATTCCCTGCCTGCTTTAGCCGCGGTCTGGCGGACATCTCTTACGCCGTACAGGTGCGCCGCTCTCACATACTGTATATGAGTGGGGATGCTTGTAGGGCAGGACTGTTACTGTGCCATCATTAATTTGCAATGCTTACTATTGCTCAATTGTTATTCACTGCCCATTTCTTTCCCTTCCCACATCCAGCTAACCGGCCTGTTTCAGTTCACCGTGAGGCTGCTTTCTGAAACCGAAGCTAAAGCCCGTTTTACATCAGTGGAGCGGATCAATCATTACATAAAGGTAGAAGCTCCTGTGACACGTGCGTGCTGGTTGTGTCAATGGCAAATAGAAACAGATGGACCATTTGTTATTCAATTGACACAGCGCACAAAAGACATCAGCTCTTTACTTTGCACAGGCGGCTGAGCCCAGCGGTCAGCGCGCTGCACAGTGAGCCGGCTACATCACGCTCAGCAGGCTTCATGGCACGCGTTTATTGCCAGACAGAGCATCATAGTGAATGACACAGCGTGTTTCAGGAGGCTCTTATCAAAGCAGAGCAGTACAGCTGTCTTAGCTGCCGCCCAAGTGGAGGAGAGCATTTTACACTGATTAGTGAAGCCAATACTAGTCTCGCTGAGTTCTGAAGGACAAAGTTTACACAGCGTGTTCTTTTTTGCACGTCATGCAAAAGTACGTTTTTCTCTGAGACTAACCGATTCATTAGCTGCTACCGATAGGTAAATCAAACTAGAAGAATAAGAACGCGGGCAGTACAACTGCTCTTTGATGCCATTGAAAGCAGCTCTTGATTAATTTGAGAATCAAATCCCAAAACTGAACGCAGCTGAAACATATGTATGCGTATAGTCGACAGGCTGCACCTTGCATTATGATACCTGGGTATATAATTAAACTTAAAGGGATGGTTCTCCCTGAAAAAAAAATGAAATTGGCTGGGTAATTTACTCACTCTCATGGCCACCCAAGATGGGGAGCATAACGGGTTTGACGTGTCTTCTGTAGAACAGCTTTTCAAAGAAGATTTTTAGCTGAAAACTGTGGTCCTTGGTGTGATGTCCTAAAATGCAAGTCAGCAGCGGCCACTACTCGTTTTTGAGAATTAAAAAAAAGCATATCAAGGACAGACACATTAACACTCGTTGGCTCCCGAAACATATAATGATATATTGTGGTCTTATGAAGCGAAACGATCAGTCTGTGCAAGAAACTGAACATTATTTATAATATTATTATCCGTAGATTTAGGGCTTTGGGTATTGGGTGTTGTGTTGATTTGTGGTTGAATAATTATTTTTCATTTTCTTTTTGATGAACTGCTTGAACCAGTTCACCAAAATCGCACTCTGAAGACGCTACGCAGAATGATCCTCCTGGCTGCTGTTAAAATAATTTAATACCATATACCAGTTTGCGATATCAAGCAGCATAACAGGCTATTTTGTACAGCTGAATGACACCAGAAGCCTCGCACGTTCAAGTTACTAATGGCCGCAGCTGCTCTTATGTTAAAAATAATGCAGATAATCATTATTCACTCAGAACCTGGAAAGCGAAGGCCCTCGACAGATCTGCGGCTCCTCCGCTCCTGCTTCCAGCTGGCCAGAAGAAGGACGAATCACCTTCCAGAATGTGGAAATGCGATATCGGGATGGCCTTCCTCTGGTTCTGAAGAATCTCTCCTTTAGTGTGCTTCCAGAGGAGACCGTAGGGATAGTTGGCAGAACGGGTTCAGGTACACCTGTCTACTTGGCTATTTTATCCTATCAGATGTTGTTTGTGTTCGTCTCTACTGTGGGTCGTATTACTGTTGGAGGGAATAGATTGTGACACAGGTTTGTTGTTTCTTCAGGGAAATCTTCACTAGGGCGGTCGCACTCTTCTAGGGCAGACTAGTGGAGCTGGAGCCGGGGATAGACAATCATCATTGATGGTGTCAACATCGCTCACATTGGCCTGGAGGACTTGGAGAGCAAGCTGTCAGTCATCCCCACAGAGAGCCGGTTCTTTTTCATTCGGGTACTGTCAGGTACGGTCCACGTCACTTTACCAAGACTAGCCGTGTGTTATCATATTCCTGGAGTCAAAAGGATGCAACCCATTTCACTTACACAGTCACATACAGTACTTCACATGTTGAAACAGACAAAAAACATGTAGCGTTTATATATCCATCTGGAAATGATCGGATTGTGAAAAGTGTGCATTATATAAACTGCCGTTCAAAAGTTTTGGATCAGTATGATTTTTAATGTTTTTTAAAGTCTCTCAGATGCACATCTAAGCTGCATTTATTTAATTTAAAAAAAAAAAAAAAAAAAAAAAAACGGTAAATAACAAAAAAAAAAAAAAAAAAAGGTGTATATAATTTTTTCTGATTTAATATACTTCAGTGTATTATTTTATTACTGTGATGTTTATTTTGTTTTTGCTGCTTAATATTTTTTTGGAACCTGTGATATTTTTACAGGATTCTTTAATAAATAAAAAGTTAAAAGAAGGAAAAAAAGAAGCATTTATTAAAAATAGAAATTCTTTGTAACAATATACACGACTGTTCAAAGGGTCTATAATATTTTTTTTTTTTTTTTTTTGTAAAAAATGTTTACTTTTATTCAGCAAGGGTGTGTTAAATTGTGACCCTGGACCACAAAACCAGTCATAAGGGTCAGTTTTTAGAAAGATGAGATCATCTGATAGCTGGATAAATAAGCTTTCCATTGATGTATTTGTTTATTAGGATTGAAAAATCTGGAATCTGAGGGTGCAAAAAAATCTAAATATTGAGAAAATCACCTTTAAAGTTGTTCAAATGAAGTTCTTATCAATGCATATTACTAATCAAAAATTAAGTTTTGATATATTTACAGTAGGAAATTTACAAAATTGTTCTTTCATGGAACATGATCTTATTACTGAAATAGTCCTAATGATGTTTGGGGCATAAAATAAAAATCTATAATTTTGACCCATACAATGTATTTTTGGTTATTGCTACAAATATACCCCAGAGACTTAAGACTGCTTTTGTGCTCCAGGGTCACAACTGATTAGTGCTAGTAAAGAGTAATATTGTTACAAAAGATTTCTATTTTGAATAAATGCTGTTCTTTTGATCCAACAGATCAAATCTGGATCCCTGGGATCAATATACAGATGCACAGATCTGGGAAGCACTGGAGAAAACGCACATTAAGGACATGGTGAGTAAGAGCAGAACGTGTTGGATTCATTTTACTAAGTCTGACTTAGGAATGAGTCCCAATGGTCAGTATTATTACCATTTTAATATATTTTAATTATCATTAAAACTGAATTTGATTATCGGTCTATTTGAAAAAAAAACTTGTGGTAAATACGTGTGTTCAGCATTAAGCAATGTCCGTAGTTACGTTAGTAACAACATGTTATGTTGTGAATCACACAGCAGTGTTTTTTGTGTGTTTAAAACTCCAGCCAACCATTTTTAACCAACGAAAAAAAAAGTGCACAGTGCTGCTCGTTTTATTTGTGTTTGTAAAAGAGTACTATTTGAACACTTCCAGCACATTTTAACCGTGATAACCGTGATCTTCTGGTCACTATAATCGTGATATTAAAGTTTCATACTGATTTTGTATTGGCTTTGGAGTAGCTGTGTCTGAGAGCTTGTCAACATGCTGATATATTTTCAGGTAAGCCGGCTGCCTAATTCACTGCATTCAGAGGTGACGGACAACGGAGAGAACTTCTCGGTGGGAGAAAGACAGCTGCTGTGTGTGGCCAGAGCTCTTCTCAGACACAGCAAGGTAACCGCTGAGATCAGATACGCTGCTCCTCAACCCATTGTTCTTGTGAAGACTAAACATTGTTGTTGTAATTTTACTAGATTATTCCTGTTATGATTTGTTGTGGCTTCCTATTGATCATGTCATCAACAACTAAATTTAAGTTGTTGCGTTCTTCTTCTCTTTTAATTTGGATCGGATGAACTGGTTTGTTTGGTTTGTTTGTATTTTATTTTATTGTTTGGTTGGGTTGTGTTTTTTTATTTGGTTTTTTGTTTTTCTCCTGCTGTTGTGAAGCACTGGCGAATCTCAGCTGTTGTAAAATAGTGAAACATTGCCACCACATGGCAGACAGTGAACATCTATTGAAAAATCACAAGTATAGAGTTCTTTCCAAAGTCTTCTCTCTTGCGGATACTGTAAACATTTGCACACTATCTGTGCAATGATATGAGAACGGGACATGATGTAACAGTTTGCGTAAAGCACAGGAGTTACATCAGTGATACCTGATTATCATCCACATTGATAAATGATTCCTCTGTTCTCAACATTTTGACTCCAAGGCATCATATTAAAAGTCTTTTCATCTATGGATACTCCTAGTTTCTGTAAAATATGTCACTGAAAATAAACCATTTAATTTACATGACCCTTACATTTCTTTTGTGATTTAAAAATATATTTTACTCATAGTTTCTACTCTAATTTAGAGCATGGCATAACTAGAATAATGTGTATCCATTATTAATAATCCTGTGGATTTTACGTTTTTATTTGTTTGTTTGTTTGAAATAACTTGATGCTCATATATCAAGGTTTTCCTGGTTTTTAAAAATTGTTTATTTGTTTTTTTGTTTGTATGTTTGAAGAAGTGAAATAAGAAATATCTGATTTTTAGTTGTTTCTGCTTGTTTGGTCTTGTTTTAAGTCATTGAGAGGCCCTCTTAAACGTTTGCTGAGGTCCTCTGGGTTGATAACCACCAATTTAGACAACTTAAAAAATAATCATATATCTGAATAATTTGTGTATTTACTTGATCAAAAATCATCATAGACTATTGGCTATTTTAAAAATGACAAGACAAGCCATTCAATTAATCCTGCCACCGTTTCAGCTAGACATACAGTACAAGTCAAAAGTTTGGAAACATTACTATTTTTAATATTTTTGAAAGAAGTTTCTTCTGCTCATCAAGCCTGCATTTATTTGATCAAAAATAAGGAAAAAAATGTAATATTGTGATATATTATTACAAATTAAAATAATTGTTTTTAAATTTATTATACTTTAAATTATCATTTATTTCTGTGATGCAAAGCTGAATTTTTAGGATCATTATCACATGATCCTTTACAAATCATTCAATATGATGAGATCATTATCAAAGTTGGAAACAGTTCTGCTGCTTAATAATTTTTTCAGAACATGTGATTACTTTTTTAGGATACTTTGATGAATAAAAAGTAAAAAAAAAAAAGAAGAATTTATGTTTTTAAAATATAATATTTTTGTAATAACAATATACACTACTGGTCAGTAATTTGGGGTCAGTAATTTTTTTTTTCTTGTCTTTTTTTTAAATAAAATCAATACTTTTATTCAGCAAGGATGTGTTAAATTGATAAAAAGTGATAGTAAAGAAAATATATTATTAGAATATATATTATTAGACATTTTTTTTTTATTTTGAATAAATGCAGTTTTTTTTAAACCTTTTATTGTTCATCAAATAATATTAGACAGCAGAAACTGTTTCCAACACTCATAATAAATCAGAATATTAGAATGATTTCTAAATGATCATGTGATAGACTGGATGTTACATGTTGACACTGAAGGCTGGAGTAATGATGCTGAAAATTCAGCTTTGCATCACAGGAATAAATTTATTTTTTTTAAAGTTTATTCAAATAGAAAACTATTATTTTAAGTTTGTAATAATATTTCACAATATTACTGTTTTTTTCTGTATTTTTGATCAAATAAATGCAGGCTTGATGAGCAGAAGAAACTTCTTTCAAAAACATTAAAAATAGTAATGTTTCCAAACTTTTGACCTGTACTGTATATCAACACACACAATGCTCTAAAAAGCATTACAGTGCTGGAGAAATGACTGGCCATTAAACAGATTTTGATGATGACGTTCGTGATCCCAGATTTGTGCTGGATGTAATCTTGTGATGTGTGTTTCAGATCCTGCTGTTAGACGAGGCTACAGCTGCTATAGACACGGAGACAGACCGCCTCATACAGGACACCATTCGCAGCTCGTTCAGTGGCTGCAGTACTCTGGTGATCGCCCATCGCCTCAACACTGTGCTGAACTGTGACAGGATCATGGTCCTGGACCAGGGGCAGGTCGGTCTCCATCTTCATCTGCTGCTTTTTTAATAATTATGATACAGCGACCCCAAAGACTGCAAACACTCCTATTGTGTCTTATTATTCTAAATAAATACACCGATTAACCGTAAGATTAAGCTTACATCTAATAAGGTTAGAAAAGGTAAAAATGTCCATAGAAATCGTTTTGAAGGGATAGTTCACCCAAAAATGATTTAGTCACCCTCAAGCCTTTCTTCTTTCAGACGAATACAGTCAGAGTTATAATAATTAATATCCAGGCTAATCCATGCTTTATAATGGGAGTGGATGGTAGCCCAAAATTTGAAGTCCAAAAAAATGCACCTATCCATTATAAAAGAAGTCCACACGGCTCTGGGGGGTTAGTAAAATTTAGAAACTAAACATTTTATCCATCTGGAATTGATCGGATTATGAAAAGTGTGCATTATATAAAAGTTTAGGATCAGTACGATTTTTTATGTTTTTTTTTTTTAAAGAAGTCTCTCAGATGCTCATCTAAGCTGCATTTATTTAATAAAAAAAACAGTAATATTGTGAAATATTATTACAATTTAAAATATTTTTTGTTTTGTTTTAATATACTTTAAAATATAATTTATTCCTGTGATGTGAACCAGTTTTTGCTGCTATTTTTTTTTTTTTTTTTTTTTTTTTGGAACCTGTGATATTTTTACAGGATTATTTGCTAAATAAAAAAAAAGAAGCATTTATTAAAAATAGAAATTCTTTGTAACAATATACACGACTGTTAAAAAGTTTGAGGTCTATATTTTTTTATTTCTTTTTTTTGTGTGAAAAATGTATACTTTTATTCAGCAAGGGTGTGTTAAATTGATTAGAAGTGATAGTAAAGAGTTATATTGTTACAAAAGATTTCTATTTGTGTCAGAAAAAGATCCATATTTACAACTTTATAAACCTTAATCTCTAGCTTCCACTAACTGTCGTACTGTCTTTGGGAGTCATGACAGGCCTTAAGCACCAGCATAAAAACACACTCATCTAGTTATCGATATCGACAAAATCTACAAAATTATTGAAATCGTTTTTTGTCAGTATCTCTCACCCTTATGATTTAAGTGTCAGTTCATAGACATGAAACATTAAAACAAGTGCATTTATAAGAAACAGCTCAAGCATCCACAAAAAAAAAAAAAAATACTGATAAAAACATAGATATAACATTCAAATTCAATTAATGTGATGATCAAACTCAAAGGTGCAGTCTGTAGAAATCTCACAGAGCACAATGAATCTTACATGATGTGAATGTGAAAACATAATTGTGTTAAACATTTAATTCTATAAATGCAGTGTATACAGTATATACATAGAGAGAGCTGTCAAATTAACATTAACACATGAAACTGAAATGACGTTTTCAAACCATTAATGCATATATCGGATGTATTCTTTCTATAACTCAGACTATAATTATTATTATAAAATCATAATGTGTCACTTGTTTAGAGATTGCACTTGGTTTGATATTTTGTGTCAAAACACTGCATATAAGACACAGTATGGACTGCATATACACTAGTAAGTCAAAGTCATGCTGATGTGACATTTCTCCTCTTTGAAATAGATTTTGGAGTTTGACACCCCTTCAAAGCTGCTGGCCAATGAAAACTCCCGCTTTCGTGCCATGATGGAGGCAGCAGAAGAAACGCTTAGTCACAGCTAAGAAGTAAGCAGGCACTGAACTCAGCAGCACATCCAGAGATGCTGAGAAGATTGAAATCCTTGACGCTGCTCAAACTGAGATTGTCCGTTTGTTTGTTGTACTTTAAGACAATGATCATGTTGTTATTAGCACACAGAGAGATTCTGAGTTTATATAGTGGATGATGTCAGGAAGAAGAGCTTTCCGATGGGAACATTCACGTTGAGGCACTTTATTCTGCCTGCCGCAGAAGTCAGTCTGAACAAGTGTTGATTGAGTGTGTTTCTCATACGAGACTTCCTTCTGCCTGCGTTTGGTGGAAGTAAATTTTGCACACTGATAATCTATTTGTTTTCAGCATTTATTTGCTGTGTAAAAGTATGCAAGATATGTATCGACCGTAAGGTAACCGATTGATTTGCCTTATATGTATCTGAAGTTTTCAGAAGATCAGTCACACATATCAATCATTCCATTATTTTTATTAGAATTATTTTGCATTATCTACTTCTGCTTTTGTTTTTACTAATACTGTGTAAGTTTTGTGCCTCTGCTGTTATATGTTTAGCAGGTATCTGTCAAAAGCATGGTGCAAATAGTGTTTTAGTGCCGAAAATATGCAATAATTCATTTAAAAATTCTTACAACTTTCATTGATTTTCATTATGCTGGGTTGATTATATCCTCCGAAGATTCATGGGAACCCAAAGAGACTTTAATTCATGTTTGAAATCAAGGTCGTTTCATGCACAAGTGGAGGCTGGGAAGAATTTAATGCTAGATACCTCATTCATTCTTGAGGAGTGACTGTACTACTTCATATCAAGACTACACTTTGTGAACTCTTCAGGAATGGATGACTTGGTTGCTTTTATTTTCCAGGCTGAAAATTGCACAGTGAAAATGTTTGTACCTGAAACATGCAAGGCCTTTGAAGGTCTATTTATATTTTTGTATAACTATATATGGCATACTGTGTGATATCTGTTTATATGTTTATCTTGGAAATATCAAGATAAAGAGAAATTGGTTCATAAGCTTAGATACAGTTTGCTAATCATTAAGAGTTGCCTTGTTCTTTATGATTCAGAGATTATAGTTTTGTGGTTGTTTCATGAACACTTGTTTTATGATTGTTATAAAAATGCTTTATTGAATAAAGATTATATTTATACATTTAACGGTTTTGTGTGTGTGTGGTTCAGGTAAACCATAGTATTTTATTTATTTTATTTTTTGACCTTGTGGAGACACTTTTTGGGGAAACTGTTTATAAATCATATTAAGTTGTGCATTTCTTTATGTAAAAATGCAAACAATCAATCAATAAATAAAGGGGATAGACTATACAATTTGCACAGTATAAAAGTCATTATGTTTATGGAAAGTCACCATAAAACATGGCAACCCAATGTGTGTGTGTGTGTGTGTGTGTGTGTGTGTGTGTGTTTTAATAACTTAAATTTTCAATTTTCATGTCATTTCTAATTATGCATTATTTTTTGATGTGATCGCACCCAAAGTTTTTGTTTACATAATATAGATGTGTGTACTGTGTATATTTTGTGTATGTATGTATGTATATTATTTATATAATATATATATATAATATATGTGTATATATACACACACAGTTGCCTCACAGGTCTTTCTAAGTGTTCAGCTCTGTCCTGTTGCATTAATTCTTCAGATATTAAAAGCAGGGAATGTGTCTTATTAGTTATAGCCATTGCTTCTGCATTCTAAGTCTTGCATTCGATTATGACACACGCAATCCAGGATGAAGACGAGGAAGTCGAGAAAAGCAAGCAATTTGGATGCTAAAAGAAAAGAGGAAGTCAATTAGAACTAAAAGAAAAACAAAGGGCATGGAGAAATCAAGAGTTTGGAAACTACCGGCGACATCAGCAACCAACGACTACCTGATCAGCTGAGAAAAACAACAGTAGTTGATGACATACTGTGAAAATGAACCCTAAAATACATGTCTGTAAAATCACCAACAGCCTCCAGAAAGCTGGGGTGATGCTCTGACAATCTACAGTCTGCAGGAGAATTTGACACAGAATTACAGAAGATACAGCAAGATGCAAACCTCTGATCAGCACAAAAAAAATAGAAAGGCAAGATTCTTCACAAATGTGAGCCAGTAGAGTTTTGGAACTGAGTTGATGGACCGATGAGACAAAGATTAACCTTTATTTAAGTGACTGGAAAGCAAAAGTGTGTGGGGAAAAAGGGAACTGCAAATGATCCTAAGCATACAAGCTCATCTGTAAAGCTTGGTGGAAGGTGGTGTCATGGCATGGGCATGCATGGCTGTCTCTAGAACAGGACCTCTTCATTTTAATTATGACTTAATGTATGATGGCAGTAGCAGAATGAATTTGGAAGTGTACAAAATAATCTTGGCTACCAATATTCAAGAAAATGCCACCAAACTCATTAGAAAGCACTTCATATTGGATCAGGACCGTGACCCAAAACACCCTGCCAGTTCAGTCGAGGACTTTATCAGGCAAAGAAATGTAAAGTCTTAGATTGCCCAAATCAATCTCCAGATTTAAATAATTTTACCAGCTGAAGACAGAAACTCCCCAAAACAAGCAACAGTTGGAATTGGCTGCATTAAAGGCTGGAGAAAAGCATTTCAAAGCATAAGATCAAGAGTCTGGTGATGTCTATGGGTTGCAGACTCACTGCTCTGATTGCACGCAAGGGATCTGCAACTAAATATTAGCTTATAATCTTTTACATCTGCCTTAAATTCAACTGAATACTTATGCTCACATCAAATAGTGGGTTGAACTCTAAAAGTGCTGTCCTTTTTATCTGGTAAAACATGAATGTGTCGAAAGACCTAATAATAAAATGTGAGATTCTGTAGTTTTGTCTCATATTCATCTTTTAATCACATTTGCATATATATATATATATATACATGCAAATATTTTTAGAATATATACATGCATTTTGTGTATTTATATATACATCATAAATGTATGGTATGCAAATAAACAGTTTTATTTTGGATGCGAATAATCGCGATTAATCATTTGACAGCACTAGTATTTTACCGTGTATTTTTTTTTATTATTATTTTATTTTTTTTTTTTTACATATGGCATACATTATATAGAGACAAACGCTGCATAAATATTATGTACTATGAAAATGTTTTTATGATTCCATGGCACTCACTTAGGACTTTTATCATCCTAAATAGTAATCATGAAAAACATTTTTAATTTGCCTAATAAGATAATTCATCAAAAATCACAACACAATACAAATTAACCACACAGACGCTGCGAGAAAGTAAAAACCATAAAAGAAGCTCCATTTGTTGTGCTGGCGGGACTTTTATGTTGATTTGTGTTTACCCATCATTCTCGTCGGAGCGGAAGCAGCGGTGAAG
This sequence comes from Cyprinus carpio, assembly GCF_018340385.1. Classification (NCBI taxonomy): domain Eukaryota; kingdom Metazoa; phylum Chordata; class Actinopteri; order Cypriniformes; family Cyprinidae; genus Cyprinus; species Cyprinus carpio. The sequence continues at coordinate 26,860,118 of NC_056585.1, read as the reverse complement.
CAGCGGAGCTCTAGCCGCGGCAGCAGCGCTCAGGATCGGCCACACACCGGCTGACATGCCGCGGGGATGATGGCTGCCTTCGGCATTCTGAGCTACGAACACAGGCCTCTCAAACGGCCCAGACTCGGTCCTCCGGACGTTTATCCACAGGACCCGAAGCAAAAGGAGGTTAGACGACTTCCCTCTTCATCTGTAGCGACATTTAATGTTTAAAAAGCGATTTAAAGCGTGTTTTTAAGATCAGGCCCTGCTTTCAGCTAACGGCCAATAACAATGAAATCAACGGCTCGCTTAGCTGAACAGAAAAACATCATTTATGTCTCAAATTATTTCGCTCTTCATCTTTGGTTGCTGTTGCAGATGGTTAGAAAGAGAAAAGAGCTCATTTTATTGGTTTAACCCCGCTTTAAAATATGTATTTATCGAGCTTTTTATTTAAAGCTGCTTTCATCGCTCCAGCGCCGTTAAAAAAGGGCCTCATGAAATCTACAACCGTTATTATCAATACTTTATGTGTTTTAAGAAAGCATTAAAGCTGTTAATTGCAAATAAATAACGTTAAATGAGTTGTAAGCAGTCCTAATAGCCTGTTTTGTGCTGTCGGGGTGTTTATGTTTGTTGACAACTTCTATTGAGTTGATGTTTATCATGTATGCATTTTAAAACCTAACAAGTTTATAACCTAACTGTCTAGCTAGGCAGCATTTCTGGACACCATGGTTTTTTTTTTTTTTACATTGATGATCTATGCATGCAAAAAAATGTGCATATGATGCCTACAGTTCCTGTCTAGCTAGAAACAGTCTCAGATGTCAGCAAATAGAAGAAACAGAAAATGCATATGAAAGTATATTTGAATATCTCTTCATTATATGCATAGTGCATCATAAGTCTTATTATTTGTTAGCATTGCATGGGACATCTTATAATTGCACGTGCAGGTTTTTCTGTCTGAATGCAGAGTTTGTCGTCTTTTGAAATCTCGTTAGCGTGATTGTCTTCTCTGGTGTTCGATTAACTCTCCAGCACACTGACATGAAAATGAGAAATGCATGCATGAGCCATTTAGTAACCGAAACTCTCTCTCTCTTGGTTAGGATGAGTTGACAGCATTGAACGTCAAGCAAGGATTTAACAACCAGCCGGCTGTTTCAGGCGATGAGCATGGCAGCGCTAAAAATGTCAATTTCAACCCTTCTAAGGTAAGATGATCAGTGCAGAGGTTGTCTGCATACGTGTGTTTTATCAGTCAAGTCCTCTTTTTTTTTTTTTGCAGATAGTCGGAAACACAGAACTTTGTCTGTTTTTGTCGGATTTGTGGACAAATAGACACTTGCAAATATTGAATATCACAGATATTGAAAAGTTTTTAGACGCCACCATCAGATTTTAAAAACTTCTAAAGTATCTGACATCAAGTCAACATGTGGCAAAGTGAATAAGAGCAATGGATCAAAAACAAATTTTATGCAATTGACATTACTGTGGGTAAAATCATATATATATATATATATATATATATATATATATATATATGATTTATATATATATATATATAGTATACAGCTTCAAAAAATAAATTAAGAGACCGCTCGCTTGATTTGTGTTTGATGTGTTTGAGTAACACAATTTTTGTTTTATTCTGTAAACGACTGAAGACATTTTAAAGAAAAATGTTGTCATTTAGAGCATGAAATGACAATTGGTCAAAATAACAAAAAGATGGCATGTTTTCAGACATGTTTATTTAAATTTTTAGACAACACAATACTAATTTTTAACTTCAGAAGAGTTAAGGAATTGGTATGTTATCGAATAACCCTGATTTTCAATCACAACAAATGAAAATTTGTTGGAAAATTTGTATTTTGACCAATTGTCATTTTCTTTATTTGATCAAAAATACAGAAAAAAAATTAATATTGTGATATATTATTACAATTTAAAATAATTGATTTTTAAATTTATTATACTTTAAATTATCATTTATTGCTGTGATGCAAAGCTGAATTTTTAGGATCATTATCACATGATCCTTTAGAAATCATTCTAATATGATGATTCATTATCAAAGTTGGAAACAGTTCTGCTGCTTAATATTTTTTCAGAACATGTGATACTTTTTTTAGGATACGTTGATGAATAAAAAATTAAAAAAAAAAAAAAAAAAAAGAAACTATGTTTTTAAAATATAAATATTTTGTAATAACAATATACACTACTGGTCAGTAATCAGTATAAAAAAAAAAAAAAAAAAAAACAATACTTTTATTCAGCAAGGATGTGTTAAATTGATAAAAAGTGATAGTAAAGAAAATTTTTTTTATTAGAATATATTTTATTAGAATTTTTTTTTTATTTTGAATAAATGCAGTTCTTTTTAACCTTTTTATTAATCAAATATATTAGACAGCAGAACTGTTTCCAACACTCATAATAAATCAGAATATTAGAATGATTTCTAAATGATCATGTGATAGACTGGATGTTACATGTGACACTGAAGGCTGGAGTAATGATGCTGAAAATTCAGCTTTGCATCACAGGAATAAATTTTTTTTTTTAAAGTATATTCAAATAGAAAACTATTATTTTAAGTTGTAATAATATTTCACAATATTACAGTTTTTTTCTGTATTTTTTGTTCAAATAAATGCAGGCTTGATGAGCAGAAGAAACTTCTTTCAAAAACATTAAAAATAGTAATGTTTCCAAACTTTTGACCTGCTGTATGTATGTGTGTATATATATATATTTATTATTATTATTATTATGTGTGTGTGTGTGTGTTATATAATTATATTATATGTGTATTGACATTTTACTTAAACCCATACTTGATAAATCCAGAGAGAATGTGAATTATGTGTGTGTGTGTATATATATATGTATATATTATACTCAAATATATATATATAGATATATTATGTGTATATAGATATATATTTATTTATTGTTTTTTAGTTATATATATATTTATGTATTTAGAAAATGCACTTTTTTTTGAGTTTTCTGATACCAAAAACCTGTAAGCAGCAAGTTTTGTCTGGTACCCAAAACTGTAATAATCTTCTATCAGCTAAGAAGTTGACTGAGTAAAGCCAGAGAAGAGCAGAAGCAGGAGGTGAAGTAAGGATCATAATAAATGCGCTGAGTTTATTGAATAATCTTAGTTGCGTGTTTCAATGCCCAGACTTCACCTGAGCAGCACAAATGCAACTAGTGTTATACCACAAGCAATAGCAACGTCCTGTAAATAAGCAACATGCAACCTTAAAAAGTTGAAACATTCTCTTATATCTTTACTCGTGAAGACAAATAACCCTTAAAACCACACAATGAGATTAAACAACAATGGAAAATAATACAAAAAATAAAATAACATATGCAAAATCAACCCTGAATCCATTTTTGTTCCAAACCTGACGTAGATTTTTTTTTAATTGCTCTTTTATACTGTTACTCACCATGAAAATAGCCGAGGAAGCTGGCATGGTGTTAAAACATCGACCTCATTCGTTAACCTAGGCACTCCTGTTACCTTCTGCTTTTCAGATCAGCTCAAACTTCAGCAGCATCATCGCGGAGAAGTTACGCTGCAACACATTTGCAGACACTGGCAAGAGGAAGCCGCAGGTCAATCAGAAGGACAACTTCTGGCTCGTCACAGCGCGGTCGCAGAGCTCCATTAATAACTGGTTCACAGACTTGGCCGGCACCAAACCCTTAACTCAGCTCGCTAAAAAGGTTCGCTTTTGCCATGCTGCGGTTTATAAACTCTGAACAGAGAGCTTGTGTAGATCCAGAACATGCTGTCAACAACACACAAGCCTTTACTGATGGTCAAATTGTTTATAATCCGAGATGTTCATATCTTTCTGTCTTCAGTCGCAAAGAAATTAAGGTTTTTGAGGAAAACATTCCATTTATTTATTTATTTTCAATGGGGACCAATGGGATGAAGGTCAAAAATGCAGCTTCAAAGGGCTCTACACGATCCCAGCTGAGGAATAAGGCTCTTATCTAACAAAACCATCGCTCATTTTCTAAAAAAAAATAAAAATTTCATCCCCTTGGAATTCTAAGGTTCTGTCTGCATTCAGAGTACTTTTGAGATATTGAGCGTCAAAGTTTTTGACTGTGTAGATAGAACCTTTTGGTTTTTTAAATTAAAAAGTCACAAAATGTACACAACATTAAAAAAATCTCACATAATGTAAATAGGTTGGCACAGAGAAAGAATATGTGAATAACTCAATTTTGACAAAAATGTCAGATAGAACCTTATAATTCCAAGGGGACGATTTATATACGTTTTAACCACAAATGCACATTTGACTTCTGGCATTTCATAATCATGCTTTAAAGGGTTAGTTCACCCAAATATTAAAATGATGTCATTAATGACTCACCCTCATGTCGTTCCAAACCCGTAAGACCTCCGTTCATCTTCAGAACACAGTTTAAGATATTTTAGATTTAGTCCGAGAGCTTTCTGTCCCCTCCATTGAGAATGTATGTACGGTATACTGTCCACGTCCAGAAAGGTAATAAAAACATCTTCAAAGTAGTCCATGTGACATCAGAGGGTCCGTTAGAATTTATAGAAGCATCGAAAATACATTTTGCTCCAAAAATAACAAAAATGACGACTTTATTCCGCTTTTTCTTCTCTTCCGGGTCTGTTGTGTGAGCGTTCACGACGCTGCAGTGACGCTGCTGACGTGTTTTCTTTGTTATTGGGAGCACCAGAAAACACGTCAGCATTGCTGTCATTTTTGTTATTTTTGGAGCAAAATGTATTTTCGATGCTTCAATAAATTCTAACGGACCCTCTGATGTCACATGGACTACTTTGAAGATGTTTTTATTACCTTTCTGGACGTGGACAGTATACCGTACATACATTCTAAATGGAGGGACAGAAAGCTCTCGGACTAAATCTAAAATATCTTATACTGTGTTCTGAAGATGAACGGAGGTCTCACGGGTTTGGAACGACATGAGGGTGAGTCATTAATGACAGAATTTAAATTTTTGGGTGAACTAACCCTTTAAAGGTCACGGAAGTACCAACACAGTGTTTACAAAGTGAACGTGCAAAGAAAGTTGAAAAGAAAGCGTAAAACAATGATGTCGGATGATTTTGACATGATTATGTAATCCAAGAATTTGCAAACGTTCAAGGCAGAGCTAGTGCGAGATGTGCATTTGTGGTTTAAAAAGTATATGCAATATTTATTTATTTTTTATTTGGAAAATTAGCAATGGTTTTGCTAGATAAGACTCTTATTCCTCAGCTGGGATCGTGTAGAGCCCTTTTTAAACTGCAATTCGGACCTTCATCCTGTTGGTCTCCATTGAAGTCCATTATATGGAAAAAAATCCTGGAATGTTTTCTTCAAACACCTGAATTTCTTTGCGACTGAAGACAGAAAGACATTGCACATGTGGATGAATAAATCAGGAGTTACTTTTTTTATTGTGGAAGTGAACTAATCCTTTAGGTTTTGCATTGGTCTCATTGCTGTGTGTGCACTAGGTTCCCATCTTCAGCAAGAAAGAGGAAGTGTTCGGCTATCTTGCCAAGTACTGTGTGCCTGTGATGCGCTCTGCTTGGATGATTAAAATGACGTGTGCGTATCACGCTGCTATAACTGAAACCAAGGTGAAGAAGAGGCACGTCATTGACCCCTGCATAGGTTAGTGTGGTTATTGTGCATCGCTCTATATATCAAACACTGTCCTTAATGTCCTGTGTTGTTGTGCTGTGTGATTGGGCTTTGTGCTGCAATGCCTCACTGGCTTTATCTGGCTTCTGCAGAATGGACTCAGATCATTACTAAATACCTGTGGGAGCAGCTGCAGAAGGTGGCAGAGTTTTACAGACAGTCTCCCAGCCAGGGCTGTGGGTCTCCGCTGCCTGCTCCTCCTGCTGAGGTGGAAACCGCCATGAAACAGTGGGAGTACAACGAGAAGCTGGCCATGTTCATGTTTCAGGTGGGTGGGCCCGGTTTTATTTAAAGATGCAGTGCAGGTGTCTCTTGATACAGAGGGCTGTCAGTTTTTAAGGGAATGCAACTCAAAACCTGGAATTATGTCCCACAGAGATTAAGTTTTTAAAGGGATAGTTCACACACCCTCGTCATTCCAAACCCGTAACTTTGTTTAGTTTTGGAACACAAATGAAGATATTTCTAAATATGCTCTTGTTATTTAAAAGTTTGGGGTTGGTAAGATTTCTGTTTTTGAAAGAAGTCTCTTCAGCTCACCAGGGCTGCATATATTTGATCAAGAATACAGCAATATTATGAAATATTATTATAATTTAAAATAACTGTTTACTATTGTAATATATTTTAAAATTTAATTTATTCCTGTGATGCGAAGCTGTATTTTCAGCATCATTACTGCAGTCTTCAGTGTCACATGATCTTCAGAAATCATTCTAATATGATGATTTGCTGCTCGAAACACATTTATATGGAAACTTTGATACTTTTTTTCTGGATTCTTTGAAAAGACTGTTTAAATGAACAGAATTTATAAACACAATTTTTTTTATAACATTATAAATGTCTTCACTGTTGCTTTTGATCAATTTAATGCATCCTTGCCGAATAAAATAATTTCTTTAAATAAATAATAATAAATAATCAGGCCACAGACTTTTGAACATTAGTTTATATATTAGGGATGGAATGATATGCCAATTTGATACGATCCCAAATTGATACGATCACCTGTCACAATGCATTAAAGAGCATCAGATATGTGACCCTGGAGCACAAAAGCAGTCTTAAGTCTCTGGGGGATATTTGTAGCGATAGACAAAAATACATTGTATGGGTCAGAATTATCAATTTTTCTTTTATGCCAAAAATCATTAGGATATTAAGTAAAGATCATGTTCCATGAAGATATTTTGTAAATTTCCTACTGTAAATATATCAAAACTTAATTTTTGATTAGGAATATGCATTGCTAAGAACTTCATTTGAACAACTTTAAAGATGATTTTCTCAATATTTAGATTTTTTTGCACCCTCAGATTCCAGTTTTTTAAATAGTTGTATCTCAGACAAATATTGTCCTCCTAACAAACCATACATCAATGGAAAGCTTATTTATTCAGCTTTCAGATGACGTATGAATCTCAATTTTGAAAAATTTACACTTAAGACTGGTTTTGTGCTCCAAGGTCACATATGTCATACTGCCCACTGTTGCATTTATGAGTCTTGAGAAAAAGGGGAGTGTTTGTGTTGTATGTGTTGATTGTTTATTGTGTGTATGTGTACGTGTGTGGCAGGATGGCATGTTAGACAGACATGAGTTCCTCACCTGGGTGTTGGAGTGTTTTGAGAAGATCAGACCCGGAGAGGACGAGCTTCTGCGGTTCCTGCTGCCGCTCCTGTTACAGGTCAGTTCATCTGCAGATCTGTCCCTTTGTGTTTCAATTAATTACATATGTCAGCTAAATTAAGACAGTGGTGGTATTCTAGTTTATTAATAATATCTTGAATTTGATTTTATTTGTATATTTTCTGTTTTCAGTTACATTTTTTTGTTATTAAAGTTTTAGTAATTTTGTTGTTTTTGTCATTTTTATTGTTTTTTTTTTTTTAATATATAGTTTTTATTTATTTTTATTACATTTTAGTTTTTATTTAGTTTTAGCTATTTTAGTACTTAAAAATGAGAAGTATTGATTTGGCGACTAGCTGTGATAAAATAGTTTTAAATTTGTTTATTTTATTAACTCAGTCAGAAGTCCCGGCTCAAATTATTGATTTTGTTAATATTTTTTTCTGGTGAAAGAAATGCATACATGAAAAAAAAAAAAAAAATTAAATGTCACAGATGTATATTTACTGAATTGTAGAGGAGTGTCAAAATGACATTTTTCACCTGAGATTCAGAGTCAGATTACAGGGGGGTGAAATTGATTTCATACAGATGGCAGCATCGTTATATTACTTCTACACAGAGATTGGTCGGTCTGTTAGTGAAATCTGTCGACTTTAGCAATCTTTGTTGCATTATGTGCCAGTAATGCCCATTCAAAAAGCACTTTTCAAGTTTTTTCTCCAAAGTTTGCACGTCTGTGACTCAAGAAGTATTTTCTTCAGAAGATTTCTTAATGCCTTTTTAGATTTGGGGTCTTAACAAACTTTTTTTGTCATCTTCATTTTTTTTAAGGCCCTCTATGGTTCCTTTCCAGCGATTATTGGAGTCTCAATATGGCTTCAGGAGTAAATTGTACACATCTTCAGTGGCCAAAAACCAAATGTGGTTTCACTTTGCATTCAGCTGATGCTTTTTTCTTTTTAAAAGGAATGTCTGAAGAACAAATAATCTGAAAAATAGAAATGCATCTTGTTTCACTCTATCAAAACATGTGCATTGGACATACTTGCCCCAAGTATGCCATAAATATTCTTTTTCCAAAGTTTTACAAGTAGTACAGTCTGACTCAAAGTCCACTTTCTTGAATCTGACCCATTTTCAGTGGTTTGAAATCAAAAGTGCTCACATTTTAACCTGGTTTTACCCAAACAAAGATTACGATTTCTGCCGATTTGTCTCCCAAAATCAGGACAGAGAAGCCTTAATGATTGAGTCTGTCTTAACATGGTCGTTATCTGAATGCATTGTGATTATTTTGACCCAGTCTTTATTTCGTTCAGTACTCGGGAGAGTTTGTGCAGTCAGCCTATTTATCGAGACGGCTGGCGTATTTCTGCACACGCCGGCTCAATTTGCTGCTGAGCGATGGCAGTCTCGGACCAGGTCCAGGCGGACACCCGGCACACGGCATTTCAGCACAGCAGGGGAACGCCCTGCCCCCCACCCCGACCTCCCAGCCTGCAGGGGGCAACCAGCCCCAAACCCCCTTCACAGACTTCTACATCTGCTACCAGCACAGGCCCGTAGTGTTTGGACTCAGCTGCATGCTGCAGGTACTGACACACACGTGTGTGTTATTCCAGCTGCGTTTCCTCGTCATCGGGTTTCTCTTGACACTGTTTTTATTCTGTTTGTCCCTCTGTAGAGTATCGTGTTGTGTTGTCCCAGCGCTCTGGTCTGGCACTACTCTCTGACAGATAGCCGTAATAAGACCGGCTCGCCATTAGACCTCTTGCCGATCGCGCCCTCGAACCTTCCCATGCCGGGGGGCAACAGCAGCTTTAACCAGCAGGTTTGACTCCACTGGGTTTCACATGATCTGATCTACTGGCTCTCCATCTAATCAAAGCAATTAATCTGAAGGAATGTGATGCTTCTCAGGTTCGTGCCAAGGTGAGGGAGATAGAGGAGCAGATCAAAGAGAGAGGGCGGGAGGTGGTGTTTTTTTGGTGGTCCTTCGATAAGTGTCAGGAGACAACAGCAGGTGGGCATGAATGAGCTCTTCAGCATCTCACTGTGGACAGGAATTATTTTGTATAATATATGATCCGTGGTGTGTCCGGTAGGTTTCACCATCAGCCGGGTTCTGCATACGTTGGAGGTTTTGGATAACCACAGCTTTGAGAAGTCTGACTTCAGCAATTCCCTGGATTCGCTGTATAACCGGATCTTTGGCTCCGGACAGAGCAAAGACGGACACGAGGTAAAGACAACTGTTTTTTTTTTGTTTTGTTTTTTTTTTGTTTTGTTTTGTTATTATGGAATTTCAAAGGATCAGAAGTGACACTTAAGAATTTTATAATGTTACAAAAAGAGTTCTATTTCAGATACATCAAAGAATGCTGAAAAGGTCTTGCAGTTTCCAGCACAACTGTTTTCAACTGTTATAAGAAACTTCTTGTGCATCAAATCAGCATATTAGAATGATTTCTGAAGGATTATGTGACACTGAAGACTGGAGTAATGATGCTGAAAATACAGCTTTGATCCCAGGAATAAATTATTATTATTTTAAATTGTTATATTTCACAGTTGTACTGTTTTTACTGTAATTCTGATCTAAGAGGTGCAGTCTTAGTGAGCACAGAAGACTTCAGAAACATAAAAAAAAAACCTTTTGAACAAAAGTGTGCCACTAATGGACACTTATTAACTGTAATCAGATGTAATAAGTGTTTGATACTTAGCCGGTTGCCAGCTTTATTGTAATAACAATGTAATTAATGTGTAATAACTATGTAGTACTTATTATATCACACTAAGATGTTTAAGCTGGTTCTGATGTTTGATGTGTAATGTGCTGGTCACTGTAGATGAGTCCAGACGACGATGCGGTGGTGACCCTGCTGTGTGAGTGGGCTGTTTCCTGTAAAAGGTCAGGGCCGCACAGAGCCATGGTGGTGGCCAAACTCCTGGAGAAGAGGCAGACGGAGATTGAGGCAGAGGTGCACATTATTTTGCATTATGAAAATGGTGTCGTTATGTCCAGCTGCGCAGTTTTCACTGTAATCCTGTGTGTGTTTAGCGGTGTGGAGAGTCGGAGGTCGTGGATGAGAAGGGCTCTGTGTCTTCAGGGTCTCTGTCTGCTGCCACTCTCCCCGTCTTTCAGGACGTCCTGCTGCAGTTCCTGGACACACAAGCCCCTGTGCTCAGTGAGTTCATATTTTAGCATCCTTGGGGGTTTCTTTCCAGTTCCATTAACCACTTTAGAGAAGGATTATGCTTTTTAATAAGGTACAGCTACTCAAAAGTTTGGGATCAGTAGGATTTATTTAAAGAAGTTTCTTATGCTCATCAGGACTGCATTTATTTGATCAAAAATACAGAAAAAAACAGTAATATTGTGAAATATTATTGCAATTGAAAATAAGTTTTCTATTTTAATATACTTTAAAATATAATTTATTCCTGTGATGCAATGCTGAATTTTCAGCATCATTACTCCAGTCTTCAGTGTCACACATGATCCTTCAGAAATCATTCTAACATGCTAATTCATAATCAATTTTGAAAATTTAATATTTTTTTTTTTTTTGGAACCCGTGACACTTTTGTCAGGATTTTTTGATGAATAAAAAGTTAAAAAGAACAGCAGTTATTGTAACAATAGAAGTCTTTACTATCATTTTGTATAAATTTAGCACATCCTTGCTGAATAAAAGTATTAATTTCTTAAAAAAAAGGAAAAAAATTTACAGACCCCAAACTTTTAAACAATAGTGTATATTGTTACAAAATATTTCAGTTTTAAATAAACGCTGTTCTTTTTAACTTTTTATTCAACAAAAAATCCTGAAAGAAGTTTCACGGGTTCCAAAAAAATATTAAGCAGCACAACTGCTTTCAACATCGATTATGAATCAGCATATTAGAATGATTTCTGAAGATCATGTGACACTGAAGACTGGAGTAATGATGCTGAAAATACAGCTGCGCATCACAGAAATAAATTACATTTTACAATATACTAAGATAGAAAACTGTTATTTAAAATTGCAATAATATTTCACAATATTACATTTTTTTCTGTATTTTTGATCAAATAAATGCAGCCTTGATGAGCAAAAGAAACTTTAAAAAAACAATAAAAATCCTACTGATCACAAACTTTGAGCGCTAGTGCATACGAGCTAAAACTTTGTCTCTGTGTCTGTGAGCCGAGCCCGGGAACGAGAGCGAGCGAGTGGAGTTCTCCAATCTCGTGCTGCTCTTCTGCGAGCTCATCCGTCATGACGTCTTCTCACACACCTACATGTGCACCCTCCTCTCACGCGGTGACCTGGCCTCCGACTCCCACCTGCCCCGCCCACGGTCCCCCAGCGACGAGCCCTCTGACGAATCAGAGCGCAAAGAGCAGGATGCAGGAAGCAGTGTTAAAATGGAGGCAAGAAGCTTTTTGTCACAGTCACAGTGTAGTGGGAAATGATCGGTTGGATGAAGTCATATTTTATTGCTATTAATTATATATATGTATATTTTTTCAGGATACTGGTATGTCAGAGTCAATGGAGATCGATCACAACTCGAGTGCTAACTTTGATGAGGTTGGAGAAAGCTTCTCACTTTTGTAATAGTGATTGTACCTGATGTTTGCTGATTAAATGTATCGCTGTCTGATCCTTCAGCAGATGTTCTCTCCTCCGATGCACTGTGAGTCGAAGGGAAGCCCTTCCCCGGAGAAACCTGCCCCTGAGCAGGAGAGCAAAAACACTGCTAAGGATAAGGGCATGGACCCGGCCTTCCCGCTGGTTTACGAGCAGCCCCGCCACATACAGTACGCCACCCACTTCCCCATTCCTCAGGTGAGCTCGCGCAGGACTGATGGGAAGTGATGCTTTCATAACAAAGATATAGATATGTTCATAAGCTCACCTGTTAGTTTGGAGACCGATTCTCACGATTAACTGTGACTCCTAGTTTGCTGCTTAATAATAGTCACTGTAGTAAGGCAGTTGTTGAGTTTAGGTATGGTGTAGCATTAAGGGATCTGGAATATGATTATGCAGATTCAGAATAAGGCATTAATATGTGCTTTATAAGTACAGCCAAATATACTAGTAGTATGCATGCTTATAAGCATCTAGTTAATAGTGAGAATTGGTCTTTAAACTAAAGTGTTGCCGTTCATAAATAACAAGGGATTCTTTCTTTAAAGTAGTAAAGAATTCATCAAAAATGTATCAAGGTTTGCACAAACACAACTGTTTTCAACATTGATGGTAATAGTGATATTAAATGTTTCTCGAGCACAGAATCAGCATATTATAGTTATTTCCGAAGGATTAATAATGCTAAAAAAATCAGCTTTGATCACATTTTAAATTAGAACCTATTTTAAATTGGAATACTGTTTCACAATAAAACTGATTTTACTGTATTTCTGATTAAATGCACGCAGGCTTGTTGAGTTTTTAAAATATTAAAGTTTTGAACAGTTGTTTAGTGTGACTGAACTGGTTGTTGTTCAGGAGGAGAGCGCAAGTCACGAGTGTAACCAGCGTCTGGTGGTTCTCTATGGGGTTGGCAAACAGCGAGATGAAGCTCGCCACGCCATCAAGAAGATCACCAAAGACATCCTGAAGGTCCTCAACCGCAAGAGCACAGCAGAGACAGGTGCAGATGAGCACGACTCAGACAGATTCAACTGAAAATTTAACTGCACACATTATTAAAGGAATAGTTGACTCAAAGAAGTCATTTGCAGCATGTGTGCTGTATATTCGTTGATCGTTGTCTTTTGTTTTCTTTCCTCAGGAGGTGAGGAAGGTCAGAAGAGGAAGAGGAGTAAACCTGAGGCCTTTCCCACCGCTGAAGACATTTTCTCTAAATTCCAGCACCTCTCACACTTTGACCAGCACCAGGTCACCTCTCAGGTCAGCCTGACTTGCATCAATGAACTGCTGTGACCTGCTTTTGTGTCTTTTTTTTTTTAAAACCAATTTTCACCATTTCGCAGACATGTGCACGTGATGTAATTTTTCTCATCAGCATGGTCCACTAATTTTGGCACAGCCTGAATTTTTCATTTACATTTCCTCAAATCTTACTCTATGCATGCAGTTGTTTAAATCACTAATTTATCCTAATAATAGTGAGTAATTTATTGACATTAATCAAGGGATATAAATTAAGTCAAATCATGGCAGTTATTCTTGACAGCTAATGCAATAACTATAATATTAACGTGTGAAACCTTTATAACGTGCTACAGTACCTTTTTAAGTGTTCATTGTTAAAGTTGTATTTTAGTATTTTTAATTCAAATCAGGCCATAGGCTCGACAATAATTGATGCTGCAGTCATCGATGTTCTTTACATCAATGATTGCAGCAGGTTTCAGTTTAAAAGCAGTGCTGTCTCTCTAAACCTGATGCAAATGACGCAGATCTGATCTTTACAGTCATTTAGGACTTTCAAGTCATTTAGGACTGTTTGCAAGGTCAACCGCCAAAAACGGATATTTTAATAGAGTTGTGTGTGTTTTTGTCCATGAAAGAGAACTCTGTGTGCTACTGGTGAACTGTATAAAGTGGCTTTCCATTTCTTAACACAAGTGAAATCTGTTTGGGGGAAAGATTTGACCCCACACAAATTTTTTTAACAAGTTGTTTTTGCTACTGTGCCTTTAAGAGTTCTGTATGTCAGTGAGCTCTGTAAGGATTGCCTAAACTGCACTGTAGCCTGAATAAACTACACCGATGTTAAATTCTGAACAATTTTGAAAAAATTACGCATCATACACGGGTCAACTTTGTAAATGGTTGCTGAGGAAAATTTAGGAATCGCACACTAAACAACTGAGGATTACACAACCAGGCTTTCAAATCATTCTGAATGCAGCTGAATAAATAAGCTTTCCTTTGATGTATGATTTATTAGGAGGATAATATTTGGCTGAGATACAACTATTTGAAAATCTGGAATCTGAGGGTGCAAAAAAATCTAAATACTGAGAAATCACCTTTAAAGTTGTCCCAAATGAATTTCTTAGCAATGCATATTACTAATCAAAAATTAAAGTTTTTGATATATTTACTGTAGGAAATTTATAAAACATCTTAATGGAACATGATCTTTACTTAATATCCTAATGATTTTTGGCATAAATGAAAAAATTATAATTTTGATCTGTACAATGTTTTTTTTTTTTTTTTTTTTTTTTTTTTTGGCTATTGCTACAAATATACCCCAGAGACTTAAGACTGCTTTTGTGCTCCAGGGTCACATATTACCTCATTGCTAGGAGATGCATTCTAAAATAATTTCAAAATGTCAAACATGTTTGATCTTCTCCAATTGGATGTAATCATCAGTCAAGAGTCTGTGTCCATCATGGCCTGGTTTTCTGCAAAATAAGTCAGTTTAATCTGCCCAATTTCTGCAAACTGGCTCTGAATTGCCAGCATCCAGACTGTAAATCTGGGCAAAATTTGTGCATGGCATCCAAGCCTACTGATTTAAATTCCCTATAAATCCTGACCTTCTCCAAATCTCATTAGCATTCAGATATCATTCAGATGGTGTGTTTGGGTTCCCACAGGTGTCCAGGAATGTTATGGAACAGATCGCCAGCTTTGCCTTAGGGATGTCCTACCACCTCCCACTGGTCCAACATATCCAGTTCATCTTCGACCTCATGGAGTATTCGCTCAATATAAGTGGCCTCATTGACTTTGCTATACAGGTATGACAGCCGATCCCAAAATATCATCTCATACATGTAGCAGCTGCTCAGTTGTTTGATTTATTTGTCCATCAGTGATTAACTTGAGCGTGTGTTGTGTCATGTAGCTGCTGAATGAGTTGAGTCTGGTGGAAGCAGAGCTCCTGCTGAAGTCCTCCAACCTGGCAGGCAGCTACACTACAGGGCTCTGTCTGTGTATCGTGGCCGTTCTGCGGAGATACCACTCCTGCCTCATCCTCAACCCTGACCAGACCGCACAGGTCTTCGATGGGTACGTCATATTCGTGTCTGCCACTCGATAAGAGAATGATGTTAAAGGGATAGTTCACCCAAAAATTTAAACTGGGTGTTCATTTACTCCCTCTCAGGCCATCCAAGATGTAGGTGACGTTTTTTTTCTTCAGTAGAACAATAAAGAAGTTTTTTGGCTGAAATCGTGGTCCTTGGTGATTCATAAAATATTTTTTTAGAATGAAAAAGCATATCAAAGAGCACAGAATGAATCCCTGTGGCTCCTGCCGATATGTTGTGGTCTTATGAAGCAAAACGATCAGTCTGTGCAAGAAACTGAACATTATTTATTACGAGTAAACCAGAGCCTCAGACAATCGGTCCGGAGTGATGTCTGGTTCACAAACGAATCGTTCTTTTTAGTGAACTACTTGAACCATTGCATGATTATGTAAATGAACTAGTGAACTGAACCACTTCATTGAAACTAACTGTCCGAAAGAACCAGTTCACAGAAAAGAATCACATTCCCCTGTTTGTCTGAAGCTCTGGGTTACAGGTAATTATATTATAAATAATGTTCAGTTTCTTGCACAGACTGATCGTTTCGCTTCATAAGGCCATAATATATCATCGGGAGCCATGGGTGTTCATTTTGTGTTCCTTGATATGCTTTATTTATTTTAAAAACGGGACCTGCATTTTATGAATCACCAAGGACCACAGTTTCTGCTAAAAATCTTCTTTACGGTCCTACTGAAGAAAAAGTGACCTACATCTTGAATGACCTGAGGATGAGTAAATTAACGGCAGATTTTAATTTTAGGATGAACTGTTTCTTCTTGGACAGTGATGAATATATTGTCTCATTCTCGGCAGGCTGAGGATCGTAGTCAAGTCTGGCGTGAACCCTGCGGATTGTTCCTCAGCCGAACGCTGTATCCTGGCCTATCTCTACGACCTCTATACCTCCTGCAGTCACCTGAAGAGCAAGTTTGGAGAGATTTTCAGGTGAGAGCAACAAATCCATACTTCTTTTTAAGTGTTTCCCCATATTCCTGGTCTCTAATGGTGTCTGGTTTCGTTCCCACAGTGAGTTCTGCTCGAAGGTGAAGAATTCCATCTACTATAACATCGACCCGTCAGACTCCAACATGCTGTGGGAACAGATGTTCATGATCGACGCTATCGCTAATCCCACCGCGCACAACCTCAACCACTCCATGGTGGGAAAGATCCTCAATGACAGCCCGGCTAACCGATACAGCTTCGTGTGTAACGTGCTCATGGACGTGTGCGTGGACCACCGTGATCCCGAGAGGTGAGCATCTAATTCTGTCGGTTTATGTTTTGAGCAGGATCATTATAAATAATTAAAAACTTCTAATGGTTGAAATAAGATTTAAGTATTAGACGAAAAACGAAACAAAATGTTGTACTGTCAACTGAACTCAAATTAAAACTAAACCCTTATATTCAATTCAATTCAAGTTTATTTGTATAGCGCTTTTCACGGAACAACTTTACACAAAATTAAGTTTCTACAATACATTTAGTAGTAAAAAAACAATAGTAATTAAAAATTGACAAATGCAAATTAAACCGTTTAAAATGAAAACTGAAAATACTAAAATAATAATATAACTAAATGAAATAACTAAAAATAAAGATTAATTCTGAGTATTGATAAAAGTAGAATATAAGTAATATTATTAAATATTATAAATTGAATAATATAAATATTTTAATATTATATAATATGTAAACATTATTAATATACATAACACTGGTTTTGAGAAATAAGCCTTTACTTTTTTTGATAAAACATCAATATGAGAAAAACCAACCGGTGATTAGTTAATAATTATCAGTTAATCAGTAATAATCAAACTGAAATATTCCAGTTATTAGTCTGAAGGCAGTTGGTAGCAATAAAAAAATGAAAGATCATTTTATGATTTTTGATTTTTTTTTTTATTATTTATTTACTATCGAAGTTTAAATTATAGAATGGATTAACATCTGTCTTCAACACTTCAAGACAAGAATTGTGTAATTATTCTTTAGTAAACTTCATGGCTAAATAAAAAGATAATCATTAAAATATATTGCGATCACAAAAAATGACAGATACGATTATTATAAACACTGCCCTGCATCTTGTCTTATAATTCTCCGTGAGCATCTTCAGTAATAGCAGAAGAGCTGCATGGCATCTCCTGCGGTGAGCAAATGCTGTGTGGTTTGTTTCAGGGTGAATGATATCGGGATCCTGTGCGCGGAGCTGACGGCGTACTGTCGCTCTCTCAGCGCTGAGTGGTTGGGAGTGCTCAAGGCTCTCTGCTGCTCCTCCAACAACGGCAACTGTGGGTTCAACGATCTGCTCTGCAACGTTGACGTGAGTCAGCTTTCATCTGATGCATTGAGTGCTACCGTGTTGTAGCCGTGTGATCTCATTTGGTATTTTAAGCATACTTGTGCAGATGACGAAAACATGTGTAGATCAATTTTTGTGGCTTATCAAGGTTGTCGTAGAATGACTAGAAGAGTTACTCTTCAGCTAGAAGTCGATGGATGAGTGGTGAAATGTGTAGATGATTTAACCCTCGGCTCATCCAAGATGTTGGTGACTTTTTTTTCTTCAGTAGAACAGTAAAGAAGATTGAAATGGTGAACCTTTGTAATTCACGAAATGCGTGTCAGCAGCTGCTCGTTTTTGAGAAAAAAAAGCATATCAAGGAAACACAAAATGAACACTCGTGGCTCCTGATGATATATTGAGGTCTTATGAAGAGAAACAATCAGTCTGTGCAAGAAGCTGAACATTATTTACAACATCATTACCTGTAATCCAGAGCTTCAGACAATCGATCCGGAGTGATGTCCAGTTCACAAACGAATCATTCTTTTGAACCGGTTGTTTTTAGTTAATTAGTTGAATCGGTTCACCAAATCAGACTGAACAGTTCACAGCACGAGCAGCACAGATCTACAGGTACCTCAACCAAAACTCTGACTGGAAATGAGCAGAAATACCAGCATATCTGATCCTGTGCTCCAGTTCCTCCAACAGTCACTGAACTGAGGAAACAGTTCGACTCGGACTGAAGGCCGATGAGCCGCTGATATTCTCATGAACCGAACACTTGAATGTAGTGCGAAATGAAGGTTTTTATGGTTTCTCTTTTGTTTATGGTCAGCTGATGAAGACTATTTTTTTTCACTTTATATGCTTTAGACTCATAAAACATCCACATTTCACATCATTATTTGGTGCTTTAATAATATAATTGCGTATAAATGACATCGAGTGATTACGTAAACCAACTAATGAATTGAACAAGTTCTTTGAAACGAACTGTTCGAAAGAACCAGTTCACAGAAAAGAATCATATTCCCGTTTGTCTGAGGCTCTGGATTTCAGGTGATAATGTTGTAAATAACGTTCAGTTTCTTGCACAGACCGATCATTTCTCTTCATAAGACCTCGATATATCTTCAGGAAACCACGGGTGTTCATTTTGTGTTCCTTGATATGCTTTTTTTTTAATTCTCGAGACTTGTATTTCATGAATTGCCAAGGATCACAGTGTCAGCTAAACATCTTCTTTACTGTTTTGCTGAAGAAAGTCAGTAAATTTTTCACTTTTGGGTGAACTGTCCCTTTAAATGGCTGTGCTGGATGATCCTGGTGATAAATGAATGTGTTTTCTCTTTGGCAGGTGAGTGATCTGTCTTTCCACGACTCGCTGGCGACATTCGTTGCCATCCTGATAGCTCGGCAGTGTTTGTTGCTGGAGGATCTGGTGCGCTGTGTGGCCATTCCCTCCCTCCTGAACGCAGGTACAGCTCTTTCCGTCATGTCCCACAGTATTCCTGCCATACAGACACTCCGTCACTGCATACCTCACTCTTGGAGTCGTCCAGTTTTTCACAGTTACCTAAGAGAGTTCAAAGAAATCAGACTGCCAGCCTCTTTGATGTCTCAACATTTCACACCGGGCAGCTCCATCTTTAGCTTCGTCCTGCGGTCAGAGAGCTGCTTCTGCCGCCCACAGTCTCTCTCTGTCTCCGATTGACTCAATGCACAAGGAGCTATTCAGGGCAGCAGTGAAAGATGGTGTTCAGAAGTGTATATTTAGAGAAAGAGCATGACATGCTGTGGGAAAACGTGTAAATGTTGGGATAACACTTTATATATAATTCTTTATAAAAGTAATTTTAATGCATTAATTATGCCTTGTAATGCACATTTTAATATTTTGTATGATCTCATGAATAATTGAAACCACAGTTGTTATACATTATAATACTTAGCTATGCATTGTTAGAAAGGATAATGCATTAAAACTGGTGACAGTCAGACCTTCAGATATTATAATGCTTTTTAACTTTGGTTACAATTATTTATGAAAATATATAGTGAATTACAAGCTGCATTATGATTGCTTTTATAATGCATTGTACATAAAGGCTTTACCAAGTGTTACCAAGAAATCAATAAATAAATACTAAATTTAAACATAAAACTGCATATAAATGTTCACAATTTTTTAAGAAAGAACATAACTTTAAATTCTGGTGGGATTCTGTTCCTAAAGCAAATGATAATTGACAAAGTACTTCTTCTCAAATGAATCATCCGATAACTTTGTGTAAGAATTTAAAGGGATAGTTCACCCAGAAATGAACATTAATTTACTCACCCTCATGTCATTTCACACCAAAAGACTTTTGTACATCTTTGAAACACAAATGAGGGTATTTTTAATGTTTCAAAAAGTTCATAAAGACATTGCAAGATGTGAATCACTTTACATGATGAACAGATTTAATTTAAGCATTTATTCACATATTAACATTGATCAACACACACACATAGAGCTCATCAAAAACGATAAATGGAAGCTCAAACCTTGCTTGACATGCTCGAATCAGTGAGGTTTGTTCTCATCACAAACATGTGTTTACCTTCTGTGTACATTCAACATTTGTGTCATTCAGTTTGGAACAACACATGTGACCCTAGACCACAAAACCAGTCATAAGTGTCAATTTTTCGAAATTGATGATGTATACATCATCTGGAAGCTGAATAAATAAGCTTTCCATTGATGTATGGTTTCGGATCGGACAATATTTGGTCGAGATGCAACTATTTGAAAATCTGGAATCTGAGGGTGTAAAAAAAAATCTAAATATTGAGAAAATCGCCTTTAAAGTTGTACAAATGAATTCTTAGCAATGCATATTACTGATCAAGTTTTGATATATTTACAGTAGGAAATTTACAAAATATCTTCATGGAACATGATCTTTACTTAATGTCCTAATGATTTTTTGGCATAAAAGAAAAATGGATAATTTTGACCCATACAATGTATTTTTGGCTATTGCTACAAATATACCCCAGAGACTTAAGACTGCTTTTGTGCTCCAGGGTCACATATGGTTGAACAATTCATGACTGAATGTGTGTTTGGTTGAACCAACACCTCAAATCAAGTCTGAGGATCCTTCTTGGTACTTCAAAGGATTCTTATGCCTGGGTGTTTGTTTATTCTGCTCGTTTGAGTCACATGTGGACTGTCTGGCGGTCTGCAGTATTGTGATCGATTCGTTCTGTTTGTACTGCGTTAATGCAGCTGTGAGCCAGAAATGGAGTCATATTCTGAAGCCAGTGCCTTTCAATATAAGATGCCGGTTGTGACGTGTGTGTGTGTGTGTGTTCAGCCTGTAGTGAGCAGGATTCTGAATCTGGAGCCAGACTTACTTGTAGGATCCTGCTTCATCTGTTCAGAACCCCGCAGCGCAACCCCTGTCCTCAAGACGGCACCAAATCAGTTACAACTCCCTCCAAATCAACTCAATCTCTCTTTTTACACATCCCACCTGAACGACTCTAGATGAACCCATAAAGCTGAGAATAATGTTTTCTGTCCACAGACAAATCCACAGTGGGCATCCGATCGTCCTGCGACCGACATCTGCTGGCTGCTTCTCAGAACAGCATTGTGGTGGGAGCCGTGTTTGCCGTGTTAAAGGCTGTTTTCATGCTGGGTGAGACTTTGAGACTTTAGTTTTTCTATTGTGCATTCACGTTTTAGCCAGTCAAACAGGGAGATTAAAGGAATAGTTCACCCAAAAATGAAAAAATTTGCTAAAAAATGTATTCACCCTCAGGCCATCTAGATGCAGATGAGTTTGTTTCTTCATCAGGTTTGGAGAAATGTAGCAGTGCATCAGTTGCTCACCAATGGATGCTCTGCAGCGAATGGGTGCCGTCAGAATCAGAGTCCAAACAGATGATAAAAAAACAAATGTTTTTAAATATAAAACCACACTAGTGCATCAATTAACATCTTGTGAAGTAAAAAAACGTATGCCAGTGAAAAAGTAATCTGGTCTGAATCAGGAGAGAAATATGCACAGATCATGCTCTGTTGGACAACGGTGGACTTTTTCATTGGAGGGAGGTTTATTATGGCTGATGTTCTGGCCAGAAGCAACAGATTAAAGTTCAGAGGAGTGGGAGATGTAGACAGTGAGACACAGTTTATGCGTTCAGAATTGATGGTCCCTGAAATCTGTGACTTTGTGTGTTTATTTCTCCAGGAGACGCAGAGCTGAAAGGTTCAGGCTTCTCTCACTCTGCTGGATTGGACGACATCGGAGAAGATGACATGGGCTCCAAAAAATCCGGAGGACGTAATGTCTCGATTGAAACGGCCAGTCTGGTGGTTTACGCCAAGTATGTGCTGAAGAGCATCTGCCAGCAGGTGAGGCTTTAAAAAGGATCAGATTGTCATACTTGGAGTAGTTTTTTAGCTGTTATAATCCATATTATAATACCAGTGTAGACTGAAATTGTGGAAATATGTGACCCTACACCACAAAACCAGTCATTAAGGGTAAAATTTTTGAAATTGAGATCTGAAAATCAATTTAAAGTTGTCTAAATGAATTCTTAGCAATGCATGTTACTAATCAAAAATTAAGTTTTGATGTATTCACGGTAGGAAATTTACTAAATATTTTCATGGAACATGATCTTTACTTAATATCTTAATGATTTTTGGCAAAAAATAAAAATTGATAATTTTGACCCATGCAATGTATTTTTTTGCTATTGCTACAAATATACCCCAGAGACTTAAGACTGGTTTTGTGCTCCAGGGTCACATTTTTCACATCCTAACCACTCGGCTAGAAAATGAGGATGTGAATTTTTTCCAATCTTCTGGAAATACATGTTTTTTTTTTTTTTTCTCTCTGGTTCAGGAGTGGGTGGGTGAGCGGTGTCTGAAGTCTCTGTCGGAGGACAGCAGTGCTCTGCAGGATCCGGTGCTGGTGAACATCCAGGCTCAGCGCTTGCTGCAGCTCATCTGTTACCCACACAGGCAGCTGGACAGCGAGGAGGGCGAGAATCCTCAGAGACAGCGCATCAAGCGCATCCTGCAGGTCACACGCTCTCACATGACCCCATCAGAACATCTGCTCCTCAGCTTTTTATAGTAGTATAGAGTGAATTTTACAGGCAGCTGATTACATCAAAACCTTTAAGTTGATACATTTAAATATTACTTTAAACATTACAGTGTTTCCCGTGCCATAATCCATCCTGCCAGTTTCATACAGAACCAAAAATATCTTTACACCTATAATAACAAAAGACCCTGTGTGTTTTGTGCTGTTGCTCTGAGCGTATGGTTCACAGTAAATGCAGAAACTCACTCTATGCATATGCTGATATTTTGTATATTTTTTGTGCATTTGGGAGCACAATGTGCACCAGGTTCACTTTTTTTTCAGTCGCATGAATTTGAAAGTTTTGTGGACATGTTTAAGTCATTTCATTAGGTTAGTAATGAGAAGTGTTTGTATTCCTGCTGTCATCGAAATTTAAGGCCTGCTTGCAGTTTTCCACCAAAATAAAAGCTCCAGGGTTTAGCACTTGTGAAGAAATTAAGACACATTATGTATTGTATATACAGCTACGAAAAAAAAAACAAAACAAGAGGCCACATGAAAATTCTCAGTTTCTCTGGATTTACTATTTATGGGATTGAGTAAAATGTTAAGATTTGTTTATTCTATAAAGGTCTGATAACATTTCTTTCAATTTTTTTTTTTTCCCAGAAAAATAATGATTGGTCAAAATAACAAGTGTTTTTAGGTTATTCCACCAAATATTGACTTCTTAACTCTTCTGAAGTTAAAACATTGGTATTGTCTAACTGTCACCGTCCCACCTGTGGGACGCTTGGTGCTCTTTTTTTTGGTTGTCCTTTTTCTCTATAAAATCTTTTAGTAATCATCATAAATTATATATCATTTGAAAGCTTAGAAGCCCAAGATTCATCCTGTGAAAACCATTTTGAAATCGGACATTGCGTTACCATGGAAATGGTACTTTAAATTGTTATGGCGGTCTCCTTCCCCCTTAGTGGGCGGAGTCAAGTGTCATATTACAAAATGCATTACGGTCTTTTAGAATCAAAAACTTTTTATAATCTTGGCAACAAACATATCATTGGAAAGGTCTGAGTCTCGGGATTCCATATTCGGTGGTTATTTTGAGTACTGAAGTAAATTGACAGAGAAATCTAGGGAAAAATTCATTAAACAAAATTCAAAGGAGTTTTGATGGCTCCCGGTGGCTGTTTGTGGTATGACGCCCTAAATAAAATCTCACAGGAAACCTCAATTTTTTTTCAGATCAACTTCAAATTTGGAACATAACTTATTTAGACACAAGGCTTATATTTGAGACCAATTTTAGAGTAAAAACCTGTTATGTAAAATATTTATAATAAATAAAATATAATAAAATTAATATAGCGCATTTTATTTACAGTACATTTAAACTTCTATAACTTTTTGATACTTATTTTTTTTTTATTTTATTTAAATTTTTCAATTTTGTGATAATTTTCTTATTTTATTAGAGACCAACCTTAGGTCTTTATTTCTATGTTTTAATGTGTTAATAAAATTTAAGTTGGATAGTGCACTTTAATGCCTATTTTTAAAAAATGGGGGGTGACAGTTAAGGGGTTTTAAAAATGAATATAAACATGTCTGAAAACATGGCATCTTTTTTTGTTATTTTGACCAATTTTGACCATTCCATGCTCTCAATGACAACATTTTCTATTTAAAATTTGGAAGAAATGTCATCAGTAGTTTACAGAATAAAATGAAAATCACATTTAACTCAAAACACGTTAATAAAAATCGTAAATCCAGAGAAACTGAGAATTTTCAAGTGGGTCTTTTTCAAGTTTCTGTCTTAATAATAATAATAATAGTAATTTATTTAATAATTTATATTATTATATTTAAATTGTTTGGCTTTCCTAAAAATACCAGTGTGAATGTGATGTGGACTGACACACCGTCACAACAAAAAATAGGTTTTTAGTCCACTTTAAAGTCCTGGTACAAATCACTGCAGACTGAAAAGGAGTTAGAGTCCTTAATTTTTTTTTTTTTTAACTTAAATATGTACAAACTTTTCTAGATATTCTCTTGGTTAGGTGTCCACCCACCATAGTCTCACAGAAGACAGAGTCCTGGGGAAACACTGTTAAACACACATTTGTGGAGGAGTTTTTGAAAACCTGTTTGAAAACAGTCATTTGGTGAAGCTGTCAGTGCAAAAAATGCGACTTTCAGCGTTAAAACCCAGTAGACTAGACCTGCATACGTGAAGACAAACAGGTGTTTTAGACAGCGAGTGGAAGAGCGGCAGAGAGTGAACAGAGAGTCATTTCCCTGAGCTTAATTATTAATTTCACACCCTTTAGCCTTTAAGCCATGAATGATTTGTGTGGGTCTCACAGCAGCTCATTATTCTGGATCGGTTTTCATCTTCATAGACAATTAACATCCAGCTGGGGCTCTTCAGCTCTGCTTTGATTGCTTTAAAAGCATTCTTTCCATATTCCGTCTGCTTACAGAACATGGACCAGTGGACCATGAGACAGTCGTCTCTCGAGCTGCAGCTCATGATCAAGCAAAGCTAAATAACGTAAGCCGAAGCGTGTTTGCTGAGTTCATCACCGTTTGATGATTTCTCGTCTCTTCTTAGGTTTGTTCATCTGAACCCACTCTTTACAGGAGCTGTATTCTCTTCTGGAGAACATAGCGAAGGCCACCATCGAAGTCTTCCAGAAGTCTGCGGAGATGAACTCTAGTAACCCCACCTGGAATGGCTCTGCGGTTTCGAGCAGCTCCGTCTCCAATAGCAACAGTGCCAGCAAACTCAAACCTGTGCTCAGGTCGGTGACCCCAATCATTGCTTTGTAGCTGAGGGCTCTGTGTTCTTAGTTATTTTCAGTTTGCTGAGTCGATGGACTGGCCTTCTCTTCTTCAAACAACACACAGCAATGTTCCCGTCAGTGTCTAAGCTGTAAGAAGAAAGCGATGCTGTGCAGCTCATGCCCTGCTTGTTTCTCAAACACTGTTGTGTTTCCTCCAGTTCCTCCGAGCGTTCAGGGGTCTGGTTAGTGGCCCCTCTGATTGGTAAGCTGCCCACCTCAGTGCAGGGTCACGTGCTGAAGGCTGCGGGCGAAGAGCTGGAGAAGGGACAGCACCTGGGACCCTCCTCACGGAAAGAAAGAGATCGGCAGAAACAAAAAAGGTATTAGACTTAACAACAGCTTTATTTACACTGTCGCTTTTCTCCTGATGTGTAGTGTCTCAAATGTGCCTAAACATGTTGCCAAGATATACAGGTTTTGAAAGTCGTTCTAAACGAAAAGAAACAAAATTATACTGCCCTCCAAGATGAGTTTCTATGACAGTGTCACATGATCCTTCAGAAATTATTTTAATATGCTGATTTCTTATTAACGATGTTAAGAGCAGTTGTGCTGCTTATTATTGTGGAAACTGATACTTTTTTTTTTTTTTTTTTTAAGTATTCTTTGATATATACAAGTTCAAAAGAACAGGGATTATTTAAAATTTAAATATTTTGTAACATTATAAATGGCTTTACTGTCGCTTTTGAGCAATTTAATCTGTCCTTGTGAAATTAAAGAATAAATTCTTAAAAAAAAATTATAATAATAATAATAATAAAAAAAAATATAGAGAGAGAGAGGGAGAGAGACAAAAAACACAAACAAAAAAGTTAATATACAAATAAAAACAGTATATATATATATATATGGGTCAAAGACGAAAAAGTGTAATACTGCTTTAAATTGTTGTAGTTTTTCCCCCCAAAAATGCAAAAGGTTTTCTGTTTTATTTAATGCAATTTTGTTTTTGTTTATCTGAGAAAAAAATAAATATCATACATTTTCCCCTGATTTACAGAAGACACCCAGTAAAATGTCATTCAGTGTAACAATCTTGTCAGGCATATTTACAACAGAAATCAATTTATGACATATTAAAAGACTAATTACTTTCACCCCAAATACTAATGAGTTGTAATTTTACATTTTTAACATTTGCCACTGTCCTAGGTTTTGCCCATTTGTCAGTAAGAATTTTTTACTAATTTAAAGCACAATAAAATTTAGTATGCTCCATTATTCTTTTAGATATTTTAATATGCACACATCAGAATAAGCATGTTGTTTGAATTTTTACATAAATATTGTGTTACACTGAATGACAATGTAACATTATTTCAACCAAATTTTTTCATTTTATTCCCCAAAAACTTATTTAAAACCTTAAAAGTAGACACATTACTTACATTTAATGTGCTTTCTATGGACACAATCACTTTTGTACATTTCCTTTGATGCGGACATTTAACGTCTTGACCCATATATATATATAATTTATTTATATATTTTATATACTACTTTTGAATACCTCTGGAATCACAGGTTGACTTGAACTCTTACTGACCCCAAACTTGTGAACAGTAGTGTAAGTGTGATTCTAAACAACAACACTTAATAATAATATAGAGTTCAAGGTAAATAAAAAACTGTGCTTCTTGTTTTGTGTTTAGAGTCTAGGCGTGGTTCGGTAACACGGTATATCACAATAATAACATGTGTGACTGTATTATCAAGAATTACCTTTTCCTCTGTGTCCTGTTCTCTTTCAGTATGTCTCTCCTGAGCCAGCAGCCCTTCCTCTCTCTGGTGCTGACGTGTCTCAAGGGACAAGACGAGCAGAGGGAGGGTCTCCTGACTTCCCTCTACAGCCAAGTCCAGCAGGTACTTCATCAGCTCACACCGTGTGACTCAGTCAATGCTTCTCAGCTCTTCAGACTGATGTGGTGTATTCCTCTCCTATCAGATTGTGACTAACTGGCGTGAGGACCAGTACCAGGACGACTGCAATTCCAAGCAGATGATGCACGAGGCCTTGAAGCTGCGGCTCAATCTGGTGCGCAACCATTATCTCTGTCTCTCATCTCATCATCTGCCTTAGGCTGACCAAAGAAATACAATCTGAGTGTTGATCTGCCTCTCATCAATCTCATTTCCTTGTATGGCATGCCCGAGGTTAAACTCTGCCTAAAAGACAAATGCATGTCACCGAGATGTGGTTAAACTACACTGAGCTCATT
This sequence comes from Cyprinus carpio, assembly GCF_018340385.1. Taxonomy (NCBI): domain Eukaryota; kingdom Metazoa; phylum Chordata; class Actinopteri; order Cypriniformes; family Cyprinidae; genus Cyprinus; species Cyprinus carpio. The sequence continues at coordinate 26,832,246 of NC_056585.1, read as the reverse complement.
TCTTATTTGGTGTCACGTGGTCTAGGTGGGCGGGATGTTTGATACGGTGCAGCGAAGCACACAGCAGACGACGGAGTGGGCGGTGCTTCTGCTGGACATCATCAGCAGTGGCACGGTGGACATGCAGTCTAACAAGTGAGATCTGACACACCCTTCATTCAGCCACCGACCGTCTTTGCTCTACAGTCACAGAGTTGAATGATGTTTGTTGTTTTCCATTAGTGAGCTGTTCACTACGGTGTTAGACATGCTGAGCGTGTTGATTAACGGCACTCTGGCGGCGGACATGTCCAGCATCTCTCAGGGCAGCATGGAGGAGAATAAGAGGGCCTACATGAACCTGGTCAAGAAGCTCAGGGTGAGACTGAGCAAAACTGTGATTGTTATTGACCTCAGAGAATGAGTTGGAGCCCACTTCAACCTTTGTTTTTAGTGCTGTTTTTAATGTTAAATACATGTGAGGCACAAAGGTTGGACGCCACAGACTTTTTTTTTTTTTTTTCTGGTGGAGTAGGTGAAACTTCATATTAATTAACATTATTACACTACTTCATTCTCAAAATATTATGACTGTTAATCCAATATTGCTACTACTTTATTCTAAAACTACTGTGACTTTAATCTCAATGCTATGACTTTATTCTTAAAATATTACAAATTTATTCTCAAAATATGACTTTTAACTCATCGCTATGACTTTATTCTTAAAATATTACAAATTTATTCTCAAAATATTATGACTTTATTTTCAAAATATTATGAGTTTAATCTCATATTGCTTTGACTTCATTCTTAAAATATTACGACTTTATTCTCAAAATATGACTTTTAACTCATCGCTATGACTTTATTCTTAAAATATTACGACTTTGTTCTCAAAAATATTATGACTTTAATCTCATATTTGTATGACTTTATTCTTAAAATATTACAAATTTATTTTTAAAATATTACGAAATTTATTCTCAAAAATATTGACTTTATTCTCAAAATATTATGACTTTAATCTCATATTTGTATGACTTTATGCTTAAAATATTACGAATTTATTTTAAAATATTACGAATTTATTCTCAAAATATTTATGACTTTATTCTCAAAATATTATGACTTTAATCTCATATTTGTATGACTTTTTTCTTAAAATATTACGAATTTATTTTTAAAATATAAAAAATTTATTCTTAAAATATTATGACTTTAATCTCTTATTCGTATGACTTTATTCCTAAAATATTGCGACTTTATTCTCAAAATATTATGCCTTTATTTATTTTACCACACTGAAGACTGGAGTTATGATGCTGAAAATTCAGCTTTACATCACAGGAATAAATTCAATTTTAAGCTATATTCAAATAGAAATTGAATTGCAATAATATTTAACTGTTTTTACTGCATTTTTGATCAAATTAATGCAGCTTTGGTGAGCAGAAGAGACTTCTTTCAAAAACATCTTTAAAAAAATCTTATTTTTTTAAGCTGTAGTCTACCGTAGCAACTGTAATAAGCAACGTTATATCATCTTGGGAGTGATTTTGCGCAGACAAGTGCCACTCACTTTTCCTCTGGAAATGTAAGTCTGGTTTGCTTTGCCCTGCAGAAAGAGCTCGGTGACCGTCAGTCCGAGAGCTTGGAGAAAGTGCGGCAGTTGCTGCCTCTGCCCAAGCAGACGCGTGATGTCATCACCTGTGAGCCCCAGGGGTCCCTCATTGACACAAAGGGCAACAAAATCGCTGGATTCGAAAAAGAGGTACGTAGCACATTATAGGTGTGGCAGCGCTGCTCAGCTTCTGGACATCCGCTTACCTTTGCACTGTGATTTCTCACACACAGGGTCTTCAGGTGTCCACTAAGCAGAAGATTTCTCCTTGGGACGTGTTCGAGGGGCTGAAGCACTCGGCTCCGCTGTCCTGGGGCTGGTTTGGGTCTGTGCGGGTCGACCGCAAAGTCACAAAGTATGAGGAGCAGCAGCGGCTCCTGCTTTACCACACCCACATAAAGCCCAAACCACGCAGTTACTATCTGGCGCCCCTCAACCTGCCCCAAGAGGAGGAGGAGCCACCCACACCCGTGCCTCCTGAGCCGGACAAGAAGGTGGATCCAGGGAAGCCGGAGAAGAGCGCCTCTAGTGTCGCAGCTGACCCCAGTAAGAAGAAAAAGAAAAAGAAACCGACATCCGCAAATAAACAAGAGGTAAACATGAGAAAAGAAGCAAAAAATGCATCTCCTATGAATATATTTGTGTTTTTTATTAGATCCTTTAGAAGTAATTTTCTTATCAACTCCTTCCCTGTGTGCATATTTTTTTTTTTTTTTAAGTTGCCAGTCACTTTTGATCGTTTTCAAAAAAAAAATGTATGGCCCCTAGAATATTTTATTGTACACATGCAACATGCAATATGTCAAAAGAAAGAACAGATCCTCTGCTTTTAGACCAGAAAAAAAAATTATTCTAGCTTCATTCATCAACACTTGAATGTGGGCAAGTTTCATGAAAGAAAAACACGTTTTGAAAATCAGACTAAGGCCAAAGTGTTTTTTTTTTTCCCGAGGCTAGTGTGTTTTTTTTTTTAAATTGTTTTCAATAGGAGCGCCGCGGTTTTTAAAAAACACAAGTGTTGACGAGGCACTGAGCATTTATTTCACGCTGAGCGTTACGCGCTCGACATTTATTCCTCTGTAACACTTCCACAGATATTCTGTATCATAGCAACCAATGCATCTCAACTGAATATAAAACGCTGCACCGCAGAAGCACTCTCAAGCGCTCACAGCTTGGCTAAAAACTCCTAAGTCTTGTCTACGTCTGGATTGGATTCAGAATGATGAGCAAAACATAGGTGGAGTCAAACTCTTCCGTATAAGATTCAGATTGATGATCAAATTATTGGTTGTGAGTTTGATTCAAGAACATTAGGGAGTTTTGATTTCTGTGCTTCAGAAAATGTTTGATCATTGCATTATTTTACATGCATGTGTTTCCTACTGTATAACTGTATTTTGCATGCATCTGGCTCCTACTGTATAACTGTATTTTGCATGCATCTGGCTCCTACTGTATAACAGCGAAAACAAGGAAATCCAGAAAATTCTATCAATGAGTTAAAAAGTCATAAAATCAAGTTTTCTTTTAAAATCAAATTGCAACCATTTCCTGTGGTCTAGGACTACAAGCCGCACAACCCAGTCTTGCAGTACACGCCAGGCATGGCTCCTGATCTGAGATGAACCAGTCAAACATGCCTTTCCGAATGGGGGTTACCCGACTCCGATGAACATGTATGCCCAAACCAGCCTCTACCACCAGGTCAGTGCATGCCCTTTAACCTCTTTTCCTTTTGAACTTCATAAAGCAGTTGTTTTCAGTAATTTTAGCATCGTGAGATTTTGTTTTTCACTCGTATTTTTACCCCTAAGGAGGTCCCGGTTTAGAGCCCCCTTTCCGTCCCAGGGGTCCTATGGGCAAAATTCCTCCACGTCCCCCCTACAACATGGTTAATATGCCGGGTGCTGGCATGGGCAACATGATGGGAATGGACAAGCAGTTCCAGATGGGCTATAAGCCCCCACAGAGCATGGCTCAGGGGCAGATTTCTCCGTCAACAGCTACAGGTCAGACTGGTGAGTCTGGTTTTACTGATCAAGACCCCAGACCAAAAACACACGTGAGCTGCATTTACACTGGCACTAAAAAATCCCAATTTTTTTGCTCACATCTGACACAGATTGGAATTTGTTGCAGACGTGTAAACACAAAACTCAGCACAAGATCTGATTTTTTTTTTGCATCCGATCTGAGCCACTTCCAAATGTGGTTTTAAATCAGATACATATCCAATATCTGCGATATTGCGCATAACAAGCTTCACAATCATGTCAATATTTGTGTCCAAATTGAATGTAAACAGATGGGCCAAAAAAATCTGATATGGTCAAAAGATCGGTTCTGTGCATTAAGACTTTCAGTGTAAATGCAGCCAATTGATGCTGACATGTAACCAGCTTTACGAAGAATAAAAATTGGGTGTTTGAGCATCTTGAGCCTGTAATGTACACTGCGAGCTTGTAAAAGTTTTTGGGGTGTGCTGTAAATTGTGTTTATAAATGACTGTTGAGATGGTATTCTCACTAAAATTAAAAAAAAAAAAAAAAAAAAGAGTAGAGGCTTGGACTGGGAAACAGGGTTGCCAGGTCTTCAAAACAAAACCAGCAGATGTGTGGTAAAACCCCAGGCTTCGCAACAAGTATTATTATGGCTTGACTTGATTGCATGTAAATGGTTGTGTATATATATATATTAAATTTTAATTTTAATTTAATATATATGGGTATGGAAGCCTATTTAAGCTATTAAATAAAAAATAAAAAAATGGAATTGGGACTTATCTCACAATTTGTTTTTCCTCAGAATTGCATGATATAAACTCGCAGTTTGTGAGTTATAAATTAGCAATCGTGGAATATAAATCCTCAATTACGGAAAAATCTCGCAATTCTCTCAATCGCGAGTTTACATTGTAATTCTGACTTTTTTTCTCACAGTTTTGACGACTTTTCTAAGAATTGTGAGAAACTCGCAATTGCGAGTTTAATTCTGAGGGGGAAAAGTTATTTTCTTACAATTGCAAGTTTTTATCTTGCAATTCTGACTTTATTTCTCAGAATCGCATGTTTATGTCTCGCACTTCTAACATTATTTATTGAAATTGCTTATTTATGCATCACAATTCACAAAAGGTGAATTCACAAAACACAATTGCGACTTTATCGCACACAATTTTGAGAAAACGTCAGAAAAACTAGAAAAAGTCGTGGTAACTTTTTTTTATTTTTATTCAGTGGCAGTGGCAGAAACATGCTTCCATGTATGGGTCACGTCAATTAAAAAAATTAAAAAAAAATTGTCACTCTTAAAGTTTGACGTAGACCATCATGGCGATGTGTTTCCATGTGCAAGCAACTTCTGTTTTTTTTTTCCTTTGTGTGTCTCCTAGTGATTTGTGGATATTCATTCAGAAGGTCTGATGATAATTTTCAGGAAATGGAAGGCATTCGTGTTTTTTATGCTCTGTTTGCACTTCTCTAGAATCATAATCATTTACTTGGACAAGCGCAGATTAGACAAGTGGCCCCTAATCAGCAGTATGCATCAATGCAGCCGACTCAGGCAAGTACAGGCAAATTTGCATTGTTGATATATTCAGCATTTGCTGAAACCCGTTGATGACATCCCATGTTTTTCTCTCTCTTCAGAACATTTCCCAGGGCTACACCACCTACGGCTCACACATGGGGATGCAGCCACACCCCTCTCAGCCCGGAGGAATAGGTCCTGCCTCGTACGGTAACCAGGGCTTCCAGGGAGGACATCCTGGCACAAACCCAGCCATGGTGGACCCTCTTAGGCAAATGCAGCCAAGACCTAGCGGCTACGTCCATCAGCAGGCTCCTGCAGCATACGCACACACACCGTGCCAAACACGCAAAGGTCAGTCACAGACAAAAGTGCTTGGCTTGGTCCTGGTTTTAGCACCTCGCCTAAAATAATCAGATAGTGTTAACTAAAAGTCTGTCCGTTTTAGTCAAATTTAAGTCATGCTTCGTAATGGTTAAACTGATGATTATTTTGCTAAAAATTATAATCGTGATTATTGATCATGATTGTTGTCATTTGAGAAATATCATTAGAATTATTGCACCTATAAAACACAAATCAATAGAAAGTCAATTCTTACCCATGATTTGTTTTACCTCATCTAGTTTCCTGATTTATTATATTATCATCAGGGCTGGGCAAGTTAACACGTTATTATCGCGTTTACGCATTAATTAATTAATGCGAAAATTATTTTATCATGCATTAACGCAATTACTATTATTATTTTTAATAATTAATAATCCGGTATGGACATGGTGTCAAGATGCACCATCACAAGAATACAAGAATTATATGAAAAGGAGATTTTAATTGATTACATTAATGTTTAAGTTGAGATTTACAATAATAAATATTTTAACTGCTGCTATGTTAAGGGGGAATACTGCTGTAAAAAAGCACCTTATTTTGTATTTGAGTGTTTGCAAATCAAATGTTATCGCACTTTTGTTCATAAAGCAGTACTTTTAAAATAAAAGTGTGCTATACAGTACTTTTGAATTAATTATTGATTTTTGCGCATAACAATGCGATTAATCGCAGAAAAAATCATGCGATTAATCACGATTTTAAAAAAATAAAAATAAAAATTAATAAAAAAATAAATCGTTGCCCAGCATTAATTATCATATAAATGAATAACACTCAACCCGTTCTTTTTCATCAGTAGTATTATTTGTGATTTGAATTTTGTGAACAGGAGTTCCTCTTTTGCTGTGTTATAAGCCGGGCTTCTTCGAGTGCATTCACTTTTGTATTCGCGATCTTGTCACGTTTTACAAGAAAATATAATTTTTTGTTTTGCTTACATGCATCTACATACCTCTCACTTTTCAAGACTAAAACAAAAGATGGATTCATGGTTATTCTTAATTAAGAAGCACAACAATAAAATAAGATACAATGACAAACTTGCTTACAAAACGTTTATTAACTCAAACGAATAAGATGAGGCATGGCATACACCGCATGCTGTATTATATACCGACTAATAAATTACAGAACGTTTAGCAAACACTGAGGAATCAAATAAAATAAAAGAGAGCCTCCATAGTGTAACGTGAGGTAAACGGCAAAGATAACAAGCTTTTTCAAAATAGTATTTTCAAAGTAAAACTAAACTTGCTTTCGTCGGTTGAAAGTGCTTGCATGTTTTTTCATCAAACTTCCTTGTGCTGTAAATCAGGTCTTGCCACTTTCGGTTCCGATCTTTTTGTGTCCTTCATTAAATATGGATTTGTTTTTGTGGATGTGTTCAAAGGAGCTACCAAATATTATCATAACACATGCAGATTGATATCTAATATATAGCATGTATTGCATATATTGAAATTTTTAACTCTTTAGTCTCGGTTTTTCAAAATAAAATGAAAAAATAAAATAAAAAAAATCACCTCTCTATATTGGTATCATATGCATGCATTTTCTATACAGCCATACTTTGGCAACATTTTAGATTAGGGAACACTATTCACTATTAACTCGTTTCTTATTAAACTTAAATATTGGCTTTTTTTAGTACTTATAAAGCACATAAATGCCTTATTCTGCACAAGTATTTTCTAGGTCACTTAACTTTGCCCTGTACCTAAATATAACTACTACAGCAACTGCCTTACTTACCTTAATTAATAAGCAGCAAATTAGGAGTTTGAGGACTCTTAGTTAATGGATATGTGTTCCTTAAAGGTGCTGTAAGTATATTTTTTTTACTGTGCTAAAGCATAAAAAATACCATGTTTGCAGATATTTAGGAAACATGCTAAAAAAGTTCACACTTGTTTTTCGGAAAAAAAAAAACAGTACTTCAGCCTGTTACTCTACTTTGAAATGTGCGTTCTTTGTCAGAATGTCTGTTTTTGTTTTGGTTTGAAACCGGTCTGGTTTCGCCCCATGATTTCTGCGAGGTTTTTCTCTGCTGGCAAACTTAGCAGCACATTCAACTGACCGAACCGCAACAGACTTAAGTACAAAACAGCGTTTCCAAAAACCTATCACTGTTGACTGTGTGGGAATATGAACATGAATGGAGTTCATCTGTAAATATGCACATAGTTTGTTACACAGACGGACGTTTGTGCTGCATGATATGTAAATTAAAGTAATATAATTCACTGCTGTATAACAACGTACTGCTGTTATAATTCAAGATTTAAGCAATTCAGTTGAAGTGACTGCAGGTTACATTGAAGTACTATTTCAGAAACAGAAAATGTGTGAAACTTCATTATTGGGCATTTATTGGGATAAAAATGCAGTACTGTATGTAACAGTTCAGAGAGTAAACGCAAGTACAACTTAAAGGGATACTCCACCCCAAAATGAAAATTTTGTCATTAATCACTTACCCTCATGTCATTCCAAACCCGTAAAAGCTTCGTTCGTCTTCAGAACACAATTTAAGATATTTTGGATGAAAACCGTGAGGCTTGTGACTGTCCCATAGACTGCCAAATAAATAACAGTGCCATATAACCATATATATGACAATCATATACCTTTCATACCTTTCCTGGACCTTGACAACTGTTATTTATTTGGCAGTAACTTCTATGGGACAGTCACAAGCCTCACGGTTTTCATCCAAAATATCTTAAATTGTGTTCTGAAGACGAACGAAGCTTTTACGGGTTTGGAATGACATGAGGATAAGTGATTAATGACAAAATGTTCATTTTGGGTTGGAGTATCCCTTTAATGGCGTCATGAGCATATTTGAATTGTTATATAAAGTCATAAGCATGTTTATTAAAAACAGTAACAATTATTTCGGACCTTTTGACATCGGTGAGAATTCAGATTTCGGACCTTTGAAATGTAAACTTTGAGAACCCCTGATCTAAAGTGTTACCCCATACTTATTTAGTAATGTTATACTGGAGTGTAAAACACATCAGCTCAGCTTTTCACCATCTGTCTCAGGTTTTCCCATCAGTCCATGCAGCAGACTCCTATGATGCACAGCCTGGTTCAAGGTCACATGGGAGCACAAGCCATGCACCCCAACATGAGGACCAATCAGATGATGGACCAGCAACACAACAACAACAGCAAGCCCAGCAGCAACAGCAGCAGCTGATCAGACAGCATCCAGCTCTCAGAGTGCGTACACCACACACACCAATGCATTGTGGGACACTGCGCGTTTCACATAACGCCTACATTTCAACGATTCGCCTGTAATGTCATGGTATCTGTGTGTTTGTCTTACAGCAGCAGCAGCAGCAGGTTCAGCAACAAGTGCAACAGCAGCAGCAGGTCCAGCAGCAGCAGGTTCAGCCTCAGCAGGTGCCGCAGCAGCAGGTTCAACAGCAGCCGGTGGCATCACCCAGCCTCCCGCCCCAGGCCCTGGGAATGCAGCCCATGGTAAGACCCCGAACTACACATCTGCACCATCTTTCAATTAGGTACTTTTAAAATGCATCATGTACTGATTACTGAAACAAATTATTCAGATAAACATTTCTAAAACGGTTCTAGAAGCGTCTGTTGCTTTACCTTTTTTTTTGGGGATATTCTGAACATTTCCTTCTGTATTTTGTCTCAGTTCCCACGGCAAGGCATGCAGCAAGGCATGCAGCAAACCCAGCAGCAGCAGCAGACCGCAGCGCTGGTCAGACAGCTCCAGCAGCAGCTCTCAAGTATGCTTTGAACCCTATATTACTATAACCACGATACACTACTGTGTCTTTGCTTGATGTACATTGCCCTCATAACATTTTCAAATGCTCATGGCGGGAGCAATATCAACATAAATTCTTATTTCTTGTAGGGCTGCCCCCCTTAATAGACAAATAAACAGTAGTCGATCCCAAAATTAGTCGGTTAGTCACAGAACAAAACTGTCTGGACAGATCGTTAACAGCTGGTCCTTGAGCTAATTACTGTATATCAGGCAGGAAATACACACATTCAATCATTCATCGACCTCAAATATGCTTATCATCTGAAAGTGAAACATGTAAGTAGTAGCAAGTAGGGGTGGGCAGTATGACCATATACAGTATGTGACCCTGCAGCACAAAAGCAGTCTTAAGTCTCTGGGGTATATTTGTAGCAATAGCCAAAATACATTGTATGGGTCAAAATTATAGATTTTTCTTTTATGCCGAAAATCATTAGGATATTAAGTAAAGATCATGTTCCATGAAGATATTTTGTACATTTCCTAATTGTATGGGATGGCAAAACTTAATTTTTGATTAGTAATATGCATTGCTAAAAACTTCATTTGAACAACTTTAAAGATGATTTTCTCAATATTTAGATTTTTTTGCACCTTCAGATTCCAGATTTTCAAATAGTTGTATCTCGACCAAATATTGTCCTCCTAACAAACCATACATCAATGGAAATATTATTTATTCAGCTTTCAGATGATGTATACATCTCAATTTTGAAAAAAATGACACTTAAGTCTGGTTTTGTGCTCCAGGGTCACATATAATATATATATTTCAGGATACAGTTATTCATATATGTAGTTATTCTGAAAATCGACAAAAAGGGCTTTATATATAAAAAATAACCTAAAATACTTTAAAAATGAAAAGTACTTCACCTTGTTTGATTTTTCGTAACTCGAAGCCCTAGTATTTTCTAAGTTCATACATTTTGTATTTGTTTTCATTCTTAGTGCTGTTCTTTATCAATGCAAAGTCAAAATGTGTCCTTTTCTGTACTGAAACGATGTTTTTCTTTCCCTAGGTACTCAACCTGGACAGAACACCAACTCGTATTTCTGAGAGCGTCTGAATGCATTTCATCAGTGGTATCGAGTAGTTTTAGCGGATTTACTGCTACGTGGCGCTTTCTGAGAGAAGAGGCGCGGCTGCAGTAGAGTCAAACGTTGTTTTCAGACATGCATTTCAGAAAGTCATTCTGTGAAACATTGAGGTGAACCATGAGGTTAAGAGTTTATGTAAAAAGAAGTAGAGGAAATTATAAGATTATTGCAACTTTTTTTTTTAATTTTATTTCAATTTGTACAATTTTTCAGTTTCGTGTATTTCTCATTAAAAAAAAAAAATGTCAGTTTCTATGCCTTGTTGTACGTTGTATAGACCGTGAGCATGAATCATAGAACCCCAACACCTTCACTATCTTTCATGACTACATCATTAAATCAACTCTTATAAGTATTCATTAAGATTTTCCCTCGTCTTGTGTTGTTGCCATTTTGGGAGTCTTCCTTTTCACCGGGCTCCTCTCAAGACGACTAAACAACACTCCCAAATCAGGACCCAGCGCTCGTCCTTCCAACACACAGTCTCCTCCTTCATATCTCCTCAGGAAGTTAAGAGAATCCCAGCTCCTCTCCTCAGGCGCGACTCCCAGCCTGGATAAGATTTTATGAGCAAGCCCTGGCACCACAGGTTGCAGGAGTATCCCATACATCCTGAGGCACTCCAAAGACACGTGAAGGATGGTGTCAAGCCACTGCTGGTCCTCCTTCCGGTCCAGCTTCCACGGGGCGTGTCTTTGGACGAACCTGTTAGTGAGGCGCACGCATGCGCTGATGGCCTCCAGTGCTTTATAGATGTTTAGATTCTCAAAGTGCCGCTCTACTACGACCGGAAGCGCTGATACAGCCTCCATCATCCTGTAATCATCCGAGACGGCTTTCCCACAGTTCTCTTCCTTTGGGAAGCAGGTGTTGGAGAAGCGAGGATACAGCTGTGCGGGGTTGAGCGAGGGCGCGGTGCAGCGGTTCAACAGCCCTCCTAAAGCATCCGCTAACTCGCTGTTGCACACCTTCACGACTTTATCGTCGTAATAGTCGCAGTCCGAATCCGGAACGCCTTGTCTGAGGAGAAAGTATCTCAAACCATCCGCACTGAACTTCTCAATGGCGTCCAACGGGTTGATCACGTTTCCGAGGCTCTTGGACATCTTCTTCCCCTCCACCGTCCAGTGGGAGTGAACGTATATCATCCGAGGAAGAGGCAACCCCGCAGCCATGAGGAACGCCGGCCAGTATATAGCGTGAAACTTGAGGATGTCCTTACCCACGACGTGATGCACCGCCGTCCACCACTGAGCGTGATTCTGAGGGTAACCCACCACCGTCAGGTAGTTGACCAGAGCGTCCAGCCACACGTAGATGGTTTGTTCCGGGTCTCCCGGGACTGGGATGCCCCACTGGAGCCGGCTCTTCTGCCGGGACACTGACAGATCTGGGATGTCATCGTCCTCCAGCCACTGGAGAACCAAGTCATGAAACTTCACCGGCCGGATGACCTTCGGGTTCGATCGAAGCCAGCGAAGCACTTCCGTGCGAAAGTCTGATAGACGGAACATGTAATTGTCCTCCTTCATCCACTCCACCTGTCAGAGAATTTGATTAGGTCTTGTGTATGTCAGTCTTCTAAAATCTACATGAGTCTTGTTTCCAAATATTCATTCCACATCAGTCAACCTTTACTATCTTTCAGATGTCACAGACCCCTAAATATAATCATCCTCATATAATAAAATTTAAAAGACAGCTAGCTATATAGTTTCATGTTAGTTGTACATTAAATAATTAATTTAAAAATATACTAGATAGTACACCAATGTAAAAAATGATTTGGATAATATTTAGTTTATATTTTATTTTATTTTTTTTGCTCACTTTAGGACTGTACTGTTAGATGTCAGTTCATTTGTTTTAATTTAATATTTATTTTTTAATCTATTTTTTGTTTTATTTATATTATTTAGTCCCCTTTTAATCTAAAGAAAAAATCTAATTATTCTTTCTTAATCATTTATTTTAATCAGCTTTTGTTGTTTACTTATACATTTAAGTCTGTTTTACATATCTTTTCTCATTTTTAGTTATATATATTTTAATCAAATTTTTAGTTAACTTACACATTATTTTTATGTACCTGTCAATTTTTTATTGTTTATAATTTTTAATTTACTCATATTTTAATCTATGTATTTTCCAACTCATTTATTTTAATAATTATTTATATTTAAGTTTCATTTTAAATATTTTAAAATTTAAGTGTACTTTAATCTAATTTTATTATTCACTTAATTATATAATTTTTTTTATTTTATATAATATAGACTTAACCTGTTTATTCTAATTTTTTAATCAAATTTTTTGTTGTTAACTCAATCTAATTATTTAAATCTAACATTTTTGAACTCGGTGATTAATCTCCAGATGCACACCAGTAATGGCACGTTTATAAAAACTACATAAGTGTCCTAACTGAACTTTACACACGCTGTCTGTGACCCCAGGCCATACTACTTCTGCATGTTTGCAGACCCCTGTGTTTAGATGGTGTGGTCCTCTGATGGAGCATGGGCTGTTATTCCAGGATGGTACCTTGTGGCCGCTCTCACTGGAAACCTTGATCCGTCTCCCTTCTGAGTCTGTGCCATCAGTGACTTGAGCTGGAGTGAGAAAACTTTCATCTGGAGTGGAGTACCAGCCTTCATACGTGCCTTTGTAGAGGAAGCCTTTGCTCTGGAGAACCATCCAGAAGTCTTCGACGGCTCGTGTGTGCCTCTGCTCTGTTGTTCTGATGTAGTCCGTGTAAGAGATGCTACATCTTTGGAAAACATGCTTGAAACTCTCTGAGATCTCGGTGCAGAAGCTCAGAGGCTCTTTCCCTGCATTACTGGCTGCCTGCTGGATCTTGAGACCATGTTCATCTGTACCTGCACATACAAACATCTCCCTTTAACACTGATATTAGATTAGATTCAACTTTATTGTCATTATGCAGAGTACAGGTAAAGAGCTAATGAAATGCTGTATATAAAGTTAGTGTTTCACTTCTATTAAGTCATGCAGGACAGAGACGTGTAAAACACACCTGTGGCAAACCTGGAGTTGTATCCCTTTAAGAGTTTGTATCTGTGCAGGCAGTCTGCGGTGACCGCGGAGTACACGTGACCGATGTGAGGAGACGCGTTGACGTAGAAGATGGGAGTCGTGATGTAATATGGTTTCGAGCATTGCGAGGCCTGACGGTCGTGAATACCGTACACGCGCGGAGGTCTTCCGTGGAGAGCGTGACCGGATAATCTTAGCGCTGCTCCGACTCGAGTGAGGACACGGCACGGAGACCTCATCACGAGACGCGAGAGAGGGAACATCCGGGTCTGACTTGAAAAAAAAAAAGAATAGGTCCAACAAATACTCCCTACTTTGAGATGAATTTGTCACGCTTGAAATCAGACGCTTTCGGTTTTAGTTTCATGTAAAAAAAAACCACACACACACACCATATAAATAAATAATATAAATAAATAATAGATTATATATATATATATAGTTAGGTGTGTGTACTTATATGTAATAGGTTTATATGATATCTAGTGATATGTGCGTATAAACGTAATATTTAAAAACCTATTTAAATATACATTTTATGCATAATAATATATTTACATTGACATATTTAATAGTTAAAAGCCACTCGTAATGACTACAAAATATACATTTAATATTTTCTAATTATTAAAAATATTTTGGCTGCCTGCAACTACTCAAGAATTTGATTGTGCGTGTCTGACGACTCTGTTTTAATTCTGATCTATATTATTAATCATTATATTATTGCGCATTATATCAAAGTTGTCCTAAAACCTAGAACTAAATGCGTTCTTGTCTTAAGGACAACTTTGGTGAATTTTTTTTTGATCCTCTTCAACGGTTGACTACTGTAGCCTTATAAGCAATTTGTTAGCAGCTTAATGTTTCAAAAACAATGGTTTTAAAATCATGTTTGAATTGATAAATTAATAAGATTTTAATATATAGTTAGTTTATGTATGAAAATCAGTGTTTTGATATAAAGAGATTTTGAGTGTGGCTTTTGTGTTGGACCTTTTAGCTCCGTCTTGATCCGGAAGCGGTCCTGTTGTCTCTCGATCGGCGTTTTATCATCCGCAGACTCATTCCTCCCTGAAGTTACAGTAGAATAATGAATTTAAACTCTCTTATTATCTCCCTCTTCCGTTCTCCAGATCGACCGTCTAATCTCCCCCGGGTCTCGGGCTGATAGTATTCGCGGGGTCTCGCTGTTGTAGATATGTCAGTGGTGGGCTTTGACGTGGGGTTTCTCAGCTGCTATGTAGCGGTAGCGCGCGCCGGAGGATCCGTGTAGTATCGAGACCGCGGCCAATAGAATACAGCGAACGGAGCACACCGTGAGTCCCGCGCTGCAACACACACCTCTGACCGAGCTCTAACTCTGAAATACCACGCTACTGTAAAGAACACTGTGGACGAGAGAAAACGCTAGAAACGATTGAAAATCATGTTACTCTTTAGAGTAGTGAAGCATTTGGAGAAACAGAACTGAACACAGCGACACTGGACCATTATTTAGTTATTTTCTTTTATTTTTTATATATTTGAGAAATCAGACTTTTATCTCGTGGTTTATTCAAATAAAATGCATTTTTTTATTTTTTTAATAAGTATAAATGTTCCACTTGGAGGATTTTATGATTTTTATCTATTATTATTATTATTATTGTAATGAAAAAAACAAATCTCTGTATGTATCAATGCACACATCACTTTCCAAATGTTTGAGATCTGTGAGATATTTAATGTGTTTTAAAAAGAAGTCTCTTCTGTTTTATTTGACAACAAAAATACAGGGGAAAAAAAAACAATGTTATAAAATATATTACCATTTAAAATAGTTTTTTTTTTTTTTTTAATGTACTTTAAAATGTAGTTTATTCCTGTGATGGCGCAGCTTGAATTTTCAGCGTCATTCCTCCAGTCTTCAGGGTCACGTGACCGCCTTCAGAACTCATGTCTTTTAATGATGGATTTCACCCTTAACAAGTGTGTGGGGAAACGGTTTTGCTGCTTAATATTTTTCTGGAACCTGTGATTCTTTTTTTTTTTTTTTTTTCAGGATTCCTTGATGAATAAATTTAAAAAAGAACAGCATTTATTTAAAATAGAAATCTTTTTTAGTTTTTATTATCACTTTTATCCATTTAACACTATCCTTATCCACTATCCAGCATTCATTTCTTTTTTCTAATTTGGTTTTCTAATTTGAATAAATGCACTGTTCTTTTATTTATAACTGTTATTCATCAAAGAATCCTGAAAGAAGTATTATAACAGGCTCCAAAAAAAAAAAAAAAAATATATATCTATATATATTAAGCAGCAAATCCTAAATAAATCAGCATATCAGAATGATTTCTGAAGGGTCACGTGACACTGAAGACTGATGCTGAAAATTCAGCTTTGCATCAAAGAAATAAATTACATTTCAAAGCATATTAAAATAGAAAACTGTTATTTTAATTTGCAATAATATTTCACAATATTACTGTTTTTTCTGTATTTTTGATCAAATAATTGCAGCCTTGATGAGCAGAAGAGACTTCTTTAAAAAAACACATTTTAAATCTTACTGATCCCAAACTTTTGAACGGCAGTGTATCTACATATAATGTGTGTGTGTTATTAATTACACCTGCACAGTTATTAGTCATAATATTTGTCCATGTGTGTTTGTTATTTCAGAGCGTGTGTGTCTTTTGGGCCACGGAATCGATCGATTGGAGCGGCAGCTAAAAGCCAGGTGCGTGATGTGTAGACGTCAGTCAGCTTATTATGATCTGCTTTTAATGCAGTATTTTGTGTTTGTGGTCATGCATGATTTTACTCATGTTTTTTTTTTTGTCTCAACTGAAACACAGATTGGATGTCACCAATTGCAAAAACACTGTCCAGGGATTTCAAGCGTTTCCACGGTGTTCGGGCGTTCTCAGATCCGTCTTTGTCCAGAACTGAGGTCCCGTCTGGTTTATGACCTGTCACAGATGCCATCGGCGGGCAGGACGGGCATAAAGGTGAGTAGCTAACGTCCAAGAGACTGACTGATCGGTTTGTGCCAGCACTCTTCAGAGGTCTAGTTCTGGCAGCGAACTCTTCTTGTGAAGCCAACACTTCAGCATTCTGTTGTGCGGTGAACGTGAGAAGGCATCGTGAGCTGTTCTTGTGCTTTAGCGCTCGTTGTGTTGGATGTGTGTAGGGGATGTGGACATGGAGGAGGAGAAGTGTTCAGCATCGAACAGATCACTGCCTGCGATGCTCCTCACCAAAACTCAAGAAGGAGACCGCCGGAGAGCGCCCTCAAGAAGCCGTCGCTGATTGTGTCATCTCCGATACGTGAGTGTAAAAATGAACGCCCCTGAAGGTGTTGCATGTGATCGGTGGGTGCTGAAGTGTTGTGACAGGCTCTATTAATTAGTTAGTTTATCCTTTATTGTCTTCCTTTGGAGAAATTTGTGTTGAGCGATCAAGAGAGCAGGTCAACATACAACAACAAAAACCAACACATGCATCCAATCAGTGCCATGATACTAGGATAAATTCACACATAAAGAGTGCTTCAGAGTTTTGCAATCAGTGATTAGTGCACAGTTACAAAACAGACTATTTGAAAATCTGGAATCTGGAGGATGCAAAAAAATCTACATATTGAGAAAATCCATCTTTAAAGTTGTCCAAATGAATTTCTTAGCAATGCCATAACTCCCTAATCAAAAATTAGTTTTGATATGATTACAGTAGGAAAATTTACAAAATATCTCATGGAACATGATCTTTACTAAGATCTAATCGATTTTTGGCATAAAAGACAAAAAAGGTAATTATTTTGTCCCAGGCAATGTATTTTTGGCTATTAGCTCTACATAATAACTCCACAGAGAACTTAAGACTGTGCTTTTGTGCTCCAGGCGTCACACATTTTATATCCTTTATATGAATTGGAATGGAGCCCCAGGCCTGCAATAGTATAGCATAGACATTTTTCAAAATAAGTATTCCCCGTCCCGTGTATTTTGGGCTTATTTTCATAAATAAAAGTCACGCAGTATGTATATTTCTTTCCTCTGGTTATTATTTGGTTGCACTTGCTAATTAATTTAATTTTATTTCATTTGATTCCATGTGAATTATTGTTGCTTCTATTCAGAAAGCCCTGTGGCAGGAAGGAAAGACAAAGAACATTATATCCAATGTTCCCTCTAATTTTTTTTCTTGCTGAGCAAAACTTTTCTCTATTGGGCGGACATTTCGGCCACCTGTGCAAAAAACATTCTTATACCAGACATTAACAGCGCGCATATATCTACACAGGACAGTACATATATATATATATATATATATATCATATATATACTATATATATATATATATATATATATATATATACACATATATATATATATACATACAGTATAATACACTGCCATTCCAAAAGTTTGGGATCAATAATTTTTATTAAAGAAGTTTCTTAGGCTCATCAGGCTGTATCTATTTGATAAAAAAAAAATATGAAGATTATTTCAAAAAATATTGGTAAATATTTATTTCATTTAAAAGTAATATTGTTCTAATATTATTGCACTTTTAAAATAAAAGTTTTCTATTTTAATATACTTAAAATATAAATTTATTCCTATGAAAGCAAAGCAATTTTCAGCATCATTTCTCCAGTCTTTCGGTGTCACATGATCCTTCAAAAATCATTCTAATATGCTGATTTATAATCAATCTTGGAAACAGTTGGGTGCTGCATAATATTGTTTTTTGGGACTTGTGATATTTTTGTGGATTCTTTGATAAATAAAGTTTAAAAAAAAGGACAGTGTTTATTCGAAATATAAATTTTGTGTTACAATATACACTACTAAAAATGTTTGTGGTCAATATTTTTTTTTCTTTTTTTTAAAGAAATTAATACTTTTTATTCAGCAAGAATGTGTTAAATGGATGGATAAAAAGGTGATAATAAAGACATATTTTTAGAAAGATTTCTATTTTGAATAAATGCTGTTTCTTTTTTTAACTTGTTTTTTTTTATTAATCTAAGAATCAAAGAAAAAAAGTAGTAAAACGTTCCAAAAAAAAAAAAAAAAAAAGAAAAAAAAAAATATTAAGCAGCAGCACAACAGATTCATCACTGATAATAAATCAGCATATTAGAATGTTTTCTGAAGGATAATATGACACTTGAAGGCTTGAGTAATGATGCTGAAAATTCAGCTTTGCTCCACGGGAATAAAATTATATTTTAAAGTATATTAAAACAGGGAAACCAATATTAGAAATTGCAATAATGTTTCACAATATTACTGTTTTTTCTTCTGTATTTTCGATAAATAAATACATCCTTGATGAGCAGAGACTCCATTAAAAAACAAGGTCAATTATTTATTAGGTTTATATATAGGCCTAACGTAATATTATATCAAAACAAACTGAAGCATTTAAACTGATAGAATAGAATAGAATAGAATAGAATAGAAACTGAAGCATTTAAACTGAGATCTGTAAGTTAAATATAAAAAAAAAAAAAAAAAACGTGAACGTCAATTCTTCTATAGCTATCTAAACATCCCTATGATGTACAGTTTGCACACTACACCTGTGTGACTGTAAATGTCTGTGAGTTTTGTTACCGTTCTGTGCCCATCATCCGCTGTTTCCAGCACTTAATCAAGCCACTCTTCTTTAATACATGATGACGTTTATATTTCACATGTCATTGCGTTTGCGTCGGCTCTCGAGTTGAGCTATTTCGTAGGCTACGCAACCATTAAAATATTCGGTTTCAACAGCGACTCATTTGGCGCACATCATTCCCTTTCTATGAAAAACTGTAAAACCGCATTCACCGGTTCTAAGTCTATCGTGATATCAACTCTATAGCGGTTTTACCCGGGCATTGCAATTCATTCGCTTTCGCAAATAGCTTTCCCAACTCATTTATGCGTGTGCGCGGCACATTATTTCTTCTTGCTTCTGCGCGTCCGCGGTGGAAGAAGTGCGCGGCCGCGCGCGCGCGCAGCTTAGAGGGAACATTGATTATATCTATATATCAATATATGAGTTATTATAGTTAACTAAAAAAATGTTTAAAAAAATATTGAAATAAGGATAAATGTTAACTGAAATTAAATGAAAATAGAAAAGATTTTCATTTAGTTTAATCTGATATACTATACTAAAACTTAAAAATATGTGTTAAAAAATAAAAATTAATAACTGTACAGAAATTTTTAACTGTACAGACAAGTTTATAAAAAAAAAAAAATAATAATGAATGAAAAAGGAAGGAAATTAATTAATTATTTTAACTAAAATGAAAGCAGATTTTTTTTTTTTTAAATCTAAATATGAATTAAAAACAAAAATAATACTTACTAAAATAAACAAATAAATAAAATAACACTTCTATGGCAAAATCTGTGCACACATTATATATATATATATATATATATATATATATATATATATAGTGTGTGTGTGTGTGTGTTATTTATTATATTTTGAAGCAGATATAGTTGAAAACCTAGTGTCTGATTTGTATTTTTATTAATTAAATGTTTTTGCTTGATAATATCTCGCTGTATCCCTTTATTAAGGAAAAACAAATTATTTGCTCATTTTTCATTGCACCCCTAAAGTTTCTAAATGCGCTCCTAAATGTTTTCAACTTAGGAACTTATGTGCTCCTTATGAAAAATGAAGCGTCAATCCCTGCATATGTATGAGTTACTGGAGACAGAGATCCACTTTAGATTCTCTGAATACTCTGAAATCAGTTTGCTAAGCGTATGCTGCTTTCGGTCCCACAGGTCCCCTGCTTCTACACGGACGCTGAGAGGAGGTCCGTCATCGATGCGGCTCAGATCGCAGGACTCAACTGTCTGAGACTCATGAATGAAACCACCGCAGGTGAAGTGGAGCTCAGTTTCAGTTGTAACACACCCGCTTTCTGCTCTTGAGTGACATCCGTGGCTTTTGCACGCAGTGGCTCTGTGGTTCGGGATCTACAAGCAGGATCTTCCCGCTCCGGAAGAGAAGCCGAGGACGGTGGTGTTTGTGGATATCGGCCATTCAGGCTACCAGGTGTCTGTGTGTGCCTTTAATAAAGGCAAGCTGAAGGTTTGTGCCCATGACATTTCTTTCTTCTAAATGTGATCTGGACTGTTGTGTGGAAATATAGACAAAGCGTTTTTTCTGTACAGATTCTAGCTACAGCCTTTGACCCTGAAATGGGAGGAAAAGACTTTGATGAGCGACTGGTCAAACATTTCTGTGAGGAGTTTGCGGTGAAGTACAAGCTGGATGTGAGGTCCAAGCCCAGAGCGTTGGTCCGGCTCTACCAGGAATGTGAGAAGCTGAAGAAGCTGATGAGCGCCAACTCCTCCGACCTGCCCCTGAACATCGAGTGCTTCATGAATGATATCGATGTCTCAAGCAAACTCAACCGGTACGCACTTATTTAATCTCAGCTGGAATGAAACTATCACATGTTCTCACGTCACGTTGTTCCAAGCCTGTTTGATTTTCTTTGTTTCGAGGAACAAAAAAAGCAGGATTTTTGGATGGGTTTTCAAGCTGCTGTTTTTCGTGAGTCGAGGAACGGGTTCTCAGGGTCACAAAACATCGTTAAAGTTCAAGCAATCCATACGACTTGTGCACTACAGTACGAGTCTTAAAGGGATAGTTCACTCAAAAATTAAAATGGTCATCATTTACTCAAACCTCGTGTCACAGGGTCTGCACGGGGTCTTAAAAAGTCTTAAATTTAAGCCATATCAAATTTAAGCCATAAACGCTTTTTTAGATAGTATAAGAAAGTCTTAATTATGATTTCAAGAGGTCTTAAATTTGGGGACGGAAAGATAAGAATTGAGGTGGAGTTTTATGATTAAACTTGATTGCTCAGTCAGGTGCTGCTGCTTTGTGTACTGTGTTTAAAACATTATTTCTGCCTTTCTGAAAGCGCCACCTGCTGGCAGAGAATGAATTTGCATTTTAAATCCTCCTGTTTTTGTTCAGATCAGTGTGAAAATCGAACCATATTTTTACGCAGTTGTAAATGTGAACCAGTGGATCGAAAAGAAGCTAATGCATTACACAAATCTAAACATTTTTAGACACTAATATATATTTGTTATTAAATTAATCTGATTGCTTGATTAAAAATTGTTTACATTAATATAACAAGTGTTACTTTTGACTCATCCCTTTTCTTAAAAATGGTTTAGAGGCTGTTTATCATTTATAAGACTTTATGTTTTTGTCAAAACCGGTATCTGAACTCATTTTACAGTTAAGACCCAGTTCTTAAAAAGTCTTAAATCTGATTTTAATAATCCTGCAGATACCCCGTCACAAGTCTTTCATTCATCTTCAAAACACAAATTAAGGTACTTTTTCTGTCCCTGCATTCAAAGCTCATTATACCAAAACTTGCTTCAAAAATTCATAAAGACATTGTAAACGTAATCTATATGAATCAAGAATTAATGTATTTGCATATGTGTGCATTTATCAATGTTTATATTGTAAGTTAAATTAAATCTGTTTATCATATAAAGTGATTCCGTATTCTAATCTTTTAGAATGGATTTCTTTTTTTGAATTTTATGAAGTTTTGATATAATGGAGTTTCAAGGGAGGGACAGAAATTTCTCAGGGTTCTTTAAAAATATCTTCATTTGTGTTTTGGTGATGAATTAAAATCTGGTTTGGAATGACATGAAATGATGACAAAATGTAAATTTCTGGGTGAACTGTCCCTTTAAGAAGATCGCTCAAAATCCTGAATCTCACGCATCACTCATATCTCATTTGCATATTCAGTCTTGAGCCTAAACCAACAGCATGAAAATGAGATCTGAGTGCCACAGTGATTCTTTCAGCAGGACGTATAGGGTTGAAATGACAATTTAGTTCAACTGAAGTCATCCTGACAGTAGTTGATTTTGAGCTTCTGTATTGTTTTATATAACAGGGCTCAGTTTGAAGAGATGTGTGCTGATATTTTAGTCCGAGTGGAGCCTCCGCTGCGCAGTCTACTGGAGCAAGCTCGTAAGTGACGACCCTTTCTTGGATAATAAGGCTGTATGTCATAGAAATGATTCATTCAACCGTCTGTCACCTGCTCCTGTGCAGATCTGAAGAAAGATGACATCCATGCTGTAGAAATAGTGGGCGGAGCCTCTAGAATGCCAGCCATCAAAGAACGAATCAATAAGTTCTTTGGGAAGGAGCCGAGCACGACGCTGAATGCTGATGAGGCTGTGGCCAGAGGATGTGCCCTTCAGGTCAGGTTACGTTTCCTCTGCTGACTCGAGCCGTGCTCATAGTTTAACAAGACTGGATTTGAGAACAGCTGTGAGCTTTTAGGCCACATTTACGCTGCAGGTCTTGATGCCCAATTCTGATTTGTTGAATATATTCGATTCTTTTGATGACCAGCTCACATCTTCTTTTAAAAATGACCTATATCTGATATCGGCATTTAAATTGTGCACTTGGCAAGACAACCTAGAAACAGGGATGCCAGGCCAGGAAACTGATCGGAGAATCTCAGAATCCATGTGTTTTTTTCCTGCTTAAACATGTGCCACATGAGAGGACGAATCAGAATTGAGTCACTTGAACCATGTAACGCAGTGTTTTTTCCCGCCTCATTTGCTGTGTCTCCTGATCCCACAGTGCGCTATCCTCTCCCCTGCTTTTAAAGTGCGTGAGTTCTCCATAACGGACGTGGTTGCGTTTCCCATCTCTCTGAAATGGAATTCTGCAGCTGAAGACGGAGTCAGGTACAAACATGTAACGTTCAGTCGTCGCGCTTGATATTGCTCTGTTTTTATTTACACTGCTCTTTCATTTTCCGTTTCAGTGACTGTGAGGTCTTCCCAAAGAACCATGCATCACCTTTCTCCAAAGTGCTGACGTTTTACCGTAGAGAGCCGTTCTCTTTGGAAGCGTACTACAGCTGCCCTAAAGAGCTCCCTTATCCAGATCCCACAATAGGTACACACACACACACACACACACACACACACACACACACTTACTCTCTCTCTCTCACACACACACACACACACACACACACACACACACACACACTCACTCTCTCTCTCTCTCTCACACACACACACACACACACACACACACACACACACACTCACTTACTCTCTCTCACACACACACCACACACACACACTCACTTTCTCTCTCTCACTCTCACACACACACACACACCACACACACACACACACACACACAACAGTCTCTCTCACACACACACTCACTCTCACACACACACACACACACACACTCTCACAAAAACACTCACACACAGACTCACTCACTCACACACAAACACACACTCTCCTCACACACTCACTCACTCATCACATATCAAACACACACACTCACTCACTTACACTCACACACACACACACACTCACACACACAAACACTCACACAGACAATCACTCTCTCACACACACAAACAGTCACACTCACATTCACACACGCACACATACACATACTGACACACACTCACACACACACAAACACTCACACACACAAAATCTCACACACAAACACTCACTCTCTCTCTCTCACACACACACACACAAACACTCTCTCACACACACAAACACTCACACACACGCACACACTCAGGGTGCAAAAGTAACACTCGCCAAATGCCATTTGTGAGTAAAAATGCCTTTTAATTAATGGAGGTACTGGCCAATGTGTTTTTTGTTGTTTTTTAGAAATCTCAAATTAAAGAAGCGTTATCTACAGAACCAGTCAAATGCTCTATACCTTTCACAGATCTGAGATTAGCATTAAATGCATACACCAGAAATAAAAGTTGATCAGAATGAGATCAGTGCTTAAACAACAAATTACGTGAAATAAATCCTGATGTTGTTAGGGGGAATGTATTTATTTTTTTTTTAAGTTTTTTAAGGACTACATTTTTACTATCAGGAGAAAATTCCCCAAAATCTTAAACATATTTAGTTTTAATTAAAAAAAAAAAACGAAAACCTGGCTCTCGTCATAAACATAGCCATAGAAGCTGGCATTACATTAAAAATTTAGGGGGGGGAAATCACAAAATAATGCATGATTTAAATTGCAGCATAACCACAATAGTCTGATCCTCTTTGTTTTATTTATTGTTCATATTGTTTTTTCATCTGGCATTAATGTCAGCATGAAATGAAACCTCTACCATTTTAAATTGTAAAAGCACATTATTGTGAACAATTCATCATTTTTTTAAAAACAGTTAGACCTTGTAATTTTTAATCGAAATGTCATAACTGAATCTTCTGGAAAAACCGCCAGACCGCTCTCTTATGAAGTTTGCAGGACTTTAACTATCAGCATCCACATCTCAACATCAAAATCTGGTTCAAAGAAAGATTTTTTTTTTCTTGGATGTACGTTACAATATGCAATAAGATCTATTGCTGTTTCCATTTAATCTTTTAGCTAATTAAACGATTCTAAGAGATACAGATGGACTGCTAAGAAAACCACGACTTATAGTCTTATTTAAAAAACTGAAGAGCATTGATCTACTGAAATCAAAATGTGAGAAGCAAAATCACAATGTGTTCTTTCAGAGAGACTAGCGAGTTCATGGGTGATACAGTGACCTGAGAGAAAAACATCTCAATTCTGTTGCTATAGAAACTAAAAATCATGCAAAAACATGTATTTCTATGGCCAGTAATCTTTCATATGTGGAAAATATTATGGGCCCTGCATGTGCTCTTTTCTTTTCATGACATATTTTTACTGCACAGTCTTTGTCATGGATGCATTCTGTATGTAAACATGTACGATCAAACTCTCACGCAGGCCAGTACGTCATCCAGAAGGTGATTCCCCAGGCCTCAGGCGAGAGCTCAAAGGTCAAGGTGAAGGTGCGAGTCAATATCCACGGGATCTTCAGCGTGTCCAGTGCTTCGCTAGTGGAGGTGCAGAAATCTGAGGAGGAAGAGGAGAGCATGGACACGGAGCAGAGCACGGAAAAAGACAATGAGGTATTGCTGCGGGATACTACTGTTCACATGAACTAAACTCTGCTTCAACGCCCTCATCATGATCCGTGTTTTGGCATT
Source organism: Cyprinus carpio (assembly GCF_018340385.1). Classification (NCBI taxonomy): domain Eukaryota; kingdom Metazoa; phylum Chordata; class Actinopteri; order Cypriniformes; family Cyprinidae; genus Cyprinus; species Cyprinus carpio. The sequence goes on along the minus strand of NC_056585.1, from coordinate 26,806,631 downwards.
ACTCCAAGTTATTAATGTATATGCTGTGAGGCGGTAGAGAACATCCATGCTTCTGGTGAAGTTACCGCTGTGTGTTTCCAATCACTCACAGAGCAAAATGCAGGTCGATCCAGATGAACAAAAGACTCCAGGGACCGGAGAACAGGAAGATGGAGAGAAAAAAGCGGGAACAGAGGAAATGGAGGTAAAGGAGAACTACAAATAGCACCTATTAACCCATAGATTTTGGATTATTTGACAGTCATGCTGAAAACCATCCATACTAGGGGTGTGCCATATTTATTGTCTTTGATGATATAGAAATTGTTTGTTTATTTATGTGTATGCTGAGATTATATTATATGTTACTTATTTCGATTTAGAGTAATGTATTCACTATAGAAAGCATGTGATTATTCATTTTACGCAACCGTTCAACAAACAAGAAGTTAATATTGAGTGAGTTACATTTTAGACACAATATTGTTTGTTTTTTCTGTTTTGCCAATGAAAATAGTTCCAATCAAAGCCGGATCAGAACATATGTGTGTCTCAGAGCAACACTGCACTGAATCTGTTTTTGAACAAATCTTTTGAGTCAGTGATTCAGTGATCCATTCATAAACACAGTGCTATTTCTAAATGAATCAGCTATTTTGAACGAATCGCTTGAATGAATGATTCAATGAATAGTTTACCCAAAAATTTACCACAAGATTTACTCGCCCTCAAGCCATCCTAGGTGTATATGACTTTCTTCTTTCAGACGAATTATTTTCTTACCCAGACACATCGATTAACTTCAGAAGACTTTATTAACCCCCCGGAGCTGTGCACTTTTCATGATGGATGGATGCACTTTAATTTGCTTCAAAACCTCGACCTCCGTTCACTGCCATTATAAAGCTTGAAAGAGCCAGGACATTTTTTAAATATAACTTTGACTCTATTTGTCTGAAAGAGGAAAGTCATATCCACCTAGGATGGGGTAACTTTTATTTTTGGGTGAACTATCCCTTTAACCCCTTAACTGTCACCGGCCCACCTGTGGGACGCTTGGCGCTCTTTTGCTCTATAAAAATCTTTTAGTAATCATGATAAATTATATATCATTTGAAAGCTTAGAACCCCAAGATTCATCCTGTGAAAACCATTTTGAAATCGGACATTGGGTTACCATGGAAATGGTACTTTACAATCTTATGGCGGTCTCCTCCCCCTTAGTGGGCAGTGTCAAGTGTCATATTACAAAATGCATTACGGTCTTTTAGAATCAAAACTTTTTAGAATCTTGGCAACAAACATATCATTGGAAAGGTCTGAGTCTCAGGATTCCATATTCGGTGGTTATTTTGAGTATTGAAGTAAAATTGACAGAGAAATCTAGGGAAGAATTCATTAAACAAAATTCAAATGAGTTTTGATGGCTCCCAGTGGCTGTTTGTGGTATGACGCCCTAAATAAAATTTCAATTTTTTTCATATCAACTTCAAATTTGGAACATAACTTATTTAGACACAAGGCTTTAATTTTATACCAATTTTAGAGTAAAACCTGTTATGTAAAATATTTATAATAAATAAAATTAATATAGCGCATTTTATTTACAGTACATTTAAACGTCTATAACTTTTTGATACTTTGATTTTTTGAAAAAAAATGTATTCTTTAAAAAGAGACCAACCTTAGGTCTATATTCCAAAGTGTTCATAAAGTACAACAATTTAAGTTTGGATAGTGCACTTTAATGCCTGTTTTAAAAAATGGGGGGTGACAGTAAAGGGGTTAAGACACAGGGGACAGTTTTAGTGTTATATTTATTTATCCATGAGAGGCCTAAACCAGCCAAGTTACCAGCACCAAAACACACTCCGTAAAATACTGTTTTATTATCGTTATCAGAAAAAATCCCTGTAAATATTGAGAGATTGTTTCATACTACTTCATACGCCCTAATTTCTCCCTCCATGGATGGTGATTTGTTCAGACGTCTGCAGAGGAAGGCAAACAGGAGAAGAAATCAGATCAGCCTCCACAAGCCAAGAAGGCCAAAGTGAAAACTAAGGTCCTGGAGCTGCCCATCGAGAACAACCCACAGTGGCAGCTAGCCAATGACATGCTCAACCTCTTCGTGGAGAGCGAGGTATGCTGTCCGTGCAGATGAGGACTGGGGAAACGTTTTCAACTGTGAGTTCAATCTACTGTGAAATTCTTCCTCCTCAGGGTAAGATGATCATGCAGGACAAGCTTGAGAAGGAGCGGAACGATGCCAAGAACTATGTGGAGGAGTACGTGTACGAGATGAGGGACAAACTGCACGGGATATTCGAGAAGTTCGTCAACGAGAGCGTGAGAGCAGTCACATGGCTTAAATCTAAATTGTGGAATTTACATATTGCGAAATGTCTTAAAATCTTAAAGCAGTTTATTTAAATGAAGTAAAAGAAACTGCTTTCATCAGTGAAATATCTGTATGAAACCATTTTAAAAATCCTGTTCTAGTAATCACAAAAGACTGGAAAATTCATGGACATTCATTGTTCAGAAGGTGTTTTATATCACTATCAAATCTAAAGATCGCAGACATTTATTGTTATTGTGCACGTATTAAAAATGGATTAACTTGATCCATGCTGTATTTAATTTAATGTACTAAAATAACAAACTTAACTTATAAAACATAAAAAATTATAAACACTATATAGACTTTTTTTTTTTTTAATGTCTATGAAATGACTTAAACTTTGACTAAAATGAAAATAGAAAATATTAAACCACTGATTTAAAATATGAATAAAAATATATCTCAGGGCATGTTATTTTAATATTACTTATATATTATAGTATTTATAATTTATATTTTTAATTGGCTTTTATTTTTATATATTTAATTTTAATTTTATTTTAAGATTAAATAATTTTGCTTTTGTTAATTTTTTAAAATATTTCTATATATCTTTAGTTTTATTTTGGTTTTAGTCATTTTAGTCCTTCAGCTTATTTCAGTTAGCAGCATATCTGCTTTTTTCATCTATTTCAGCTTCATTTGAATTAACAAAAAATATTTTAATAGTTTTAGCAGTAACTTCAGCGGTGCCTGACTGCCGTCTGCGTTCTCTTACAGGACAGAGATGCTCTCTCATTAAAACTGGAGGACACTGAGGTCTGGCTGTATGAGGACGGTGAAGACCAGCCTAAACAAGTATACGTTTGATATAAACTAGTTGATCTGAAGGTACTAAACATCTTTTGAGGTCTATCATTTATGATGTTACACACTCAGGCACCAAATTATGTCCACTAAGTGCAAAGTACTGGTTCTTTTGACATTGCTAATTATACTTACGTCATGCATTTAGAAAGATGATGTATTTTGGGCTTGTTAACGTATTAAAAATGTTCTTGCAGAGTCTCGGCCAACCTATTCAAGACAGATACACAGAGTTTGAGGAGAGACCCAGAGCTTTCGATGAGTTGGGCAGACAGCTGCAGCAATACATGAAGATTGTAGAGGCCTACAAAACCAAGGTGTGCTTGTGCTGGATAAAAGTTACAGAAGGTTTTGCACCTACCTGTTGGACAATGGCTTCACATGTCGTTCTGAATTACAGGAAGAGCTGTATGATCATCTGGAGGAGGCTGAGGTTCAGAAGGTGGACAGGATGGTGAACGATGTCATGATCTGGATGAACAGTAAAATGAACCAGCAGAGCAAACAGAGTCTCGCCATTGAGCCTGTGGTGAAGACGACAGAGATACAGGCCAAAACACGGGTCAGTCACAGTTTGTTTATCATTCAGCAGCATGCTACAGATCACAGTACTATCGTAACCACGGAATAAAGTGTCTCTCGGTAAAGATTTTGCTATATCATTTATTTTGTGGTATGCAAATGTTTGCACGTAGCACAGTACTACTTAAATTACATACACCTGACCTAAGAGTGATAAAGAAACATGCATGAATGAGAAAATAAAGAGTGGCATGTGCATAATGTTAAATAGAGTTATTAACTCTTTCTCCACCAGGATTTTTGAAAAAAGTTTCCAGCCACCGCCAGCGATTTTGATGATTTTCACTAAAATTTGATGGCCTCCTGTATATATTGCTGTAATGGGTTTTTTGAATTTTGAATTAAACAAAATTAAGGTTAGGGGCTTTTATTTTAAAAAAAAAAAATTTTTTTATTTTTGGTTTAAAGCATTTTTTTTATCAACACTTGAATATAAGTAGGTTTCATTAAAAAAATGTGTTTTGAGCAAAAAGTGAGAAAATCAAATTTTTATCAAAAACTACACCTGGATAATATTCAGTATGATTATCAAAGCATAAATCCAGTAAATTGCTTCCATCAACACCTCCAAAGCTTGCACAGACATATATCGCTTCCTGGATCAACATTTTACTCCGTAACATTATACAGTTTTCAATTTAAATGCTGCGTATTGCTGATGATCGCATTATTTCTCATATGCATCTGTTTACACCAGAGATCGCTTGTTTCTCCGTCCTGTTCACGTGTGTTTTTGTTCGGGAGGTTTTGTACTCGCTCAGAAGATGTGTAATAGTGCCCCCGAGTGTATAACAGTGAAAACACGAAAAGCCATAAAAACTCGTCTTTGGCGGGGAAGCGTTGTCTTCTAAATGACGAGATAACTCATCAATGGCGGGGAAAGAGTTAAAAGCAATAAGCAGTGGAAAACTCAATGCATGGCACGCGATCACAAATTCAAGACGTGCATGATGTTTAATAAAGTTATTAAGCGCAATAAGCAGTGAAAAAGAACTCAATGTAATTCTCACTCGCTGACATACAGCCGAAGCCCGTGCACAGAACGCATCTCTTTCAGTGTGTGATCGCAAATTTAGTTCTCTTTCGCATCATATTGCGCTTGAATGGTCAAATACACATATAATTATGTCAGAATGCGGAGTATTCACAAGCACAGTAAGATATGGCATAAATTAATGTAAGCAATTGGGTGAAAACTGGATGTGTTTCAGTGTATTGGATCTGTGCAGCTGGTCTTAAAGAGACAGCAGTCTAATTTACATGCTGCTGTCTGTCATTAATGTTAATCAAACAACAAAAGACAGAGAAAATCACTCACTGCTCTGCACTGAATCACTTTTAGATCTTTACTAAGAATCAATTCATATTTGATTCATAAAGTGAAGACTATCCAGTGTTTTTGTTCTAAATTTCTGTTGGATTTATTATCAAGTAAATGTTCTGGTGCTGAAAACGTATTATTTTTTAAATGTAGGGTTAGGGTTGTAGAGTCAGTGTTGGGGAATTTTGCAAATTTGATTTTAATTCATTTGTATTTTTGTTCTATTGTGTTTGTAATTTACTGCTTTGTTCTTATTTTTAATAACAATAATAATGTAAATAAAAATAGCTGTATTGAGATTTCTCATACCGTGAAATAAGGTTTTGTTCACATTGTTCATCCCTATACTATGGTATTGCCATCCAATGCATTAACTGTATCAGCTTAATACGTTCTCTTTGCATTTTCCACAGGAGCTCTTCTCCACTTGCAATCCCATTGTGACCAAACCCAAGCCCAAAGTGGACTTGCCAAAAGAAGAGAACCCTTCAGAACCGAATGGGCCGGTCAATACACAAGAAAACCCTGAAGCCCAGCCCAGCGGCGCAGAGCAAGCGGCTACAGACGCCGCAGAAGCCAAGCCAGACATGGACCTCGATTAACCGCGCTGTGTAATGTTACGTTAACGTTACACATTATGTTATGCAACATAATGTTTTGTTAATGTTAACTTATGTTTCCAGTGACTGCTAACGCTAAATCCTCCTCCTCACGGCGGGGTGACTCTGCCAATGAGAGAATCAGTGGCTACATTTGCATGTCCTTTTATATTAAGAAAAACATAAATCACAATGCTGTACGACTTTGATTGAGAACAATTCTGTCTGCCTACGATTGAGTATCTGTTATATGCTGGTTCTGTCAACTGTTGTTTCAATAAATATAGATTGAAACATACGTGTGCACGCTTGTATTGTGGAATTATTTTAACACAATGTGAAATGCGGTTTGCTTCACGTATTGATTTCTGAATACATTTACTCACGATACTGGTTATCTTCAGCGCATAGGCCAGAACAGGTGCATGTTAAATGAAGTGTGTCACAATATTTGTCAGGTTTAGCCATGTGACCAGTGCGGCAAATAATTTATAAATGATTTTTTTTTTTTTTCACATTCAACGTCTTATGTTTGCCTTTGCGCATCTCGGATCCAGTTTACTTGCAGTTAAACCCTTTTGAAACACCTGATTGTAAGTTCTCAATTTTTTGTGTGTGTGTTTCTATGGCACTTTCCACAAAAACAAATATTTATTTGGCTTAAATTGTAAATATATCCCTCTTAAATGGGGATTTTGGCCTTAATTTTTGAATTAATTACTAAATGTAAAGCATGCAACAAATTGACTGTCTGTTGAAATTATATTTAGTTCATAGTAATTTTTTTTTTAATTATTATGACCAAAGTGTAATATTTAATTGTGTCCCAGGATTTGCATTCATCCCTGATATAGCTTGATATTCCACATAAATAAATATATAAATACACACACACATATATATTATTCTAACATAAACATCTAACATAATTGAGATTGGCCTCCTGTGATCATTGATCAACGTGTTTGTAGGTAAAGCACCTCCGTTCACAGACCATTTGTTGAACATTAAAATAGTTTCTTTGTTTTTTTAAGCATTTCATTGTGCATTCTGCTTGGAAAGTGGCTTCTATGCATTTACGGATTAATAAGCTATTTTAAAGTGTATACATTGTTTCTAAATCATTCCTAAAATTCTATTTTGATGACGCAATGTGTTTTATACACAAACAGCGAAAAGTGCAACATTTGCTCTCGGTCACATGATCGTGTTCCTCTGAGCTGCTGCCGGAAGAGCTGCTCACAAACATATGATCCGGTAAGTGTTTAGTTTATTAACTCAATACCACAACCTCTTTATGCGTCTTTTATGAGGATTTTAATGAATTTCAGGGTCATCGCGATTTTCTAGTCACGTGTTCTATATAAATATTTTTTTGTAACTCAGAGCAACCGATTATTGTTTGTTGTTAACTTGAGAACAGTATGTGTTGGTGTGTCAAAAAGAGTAATGACCTATAATATAGTTACAGCTGTACTTCCGCCCTGATCTCTAGGGGCTAAAGTCTGGAGAGGGCAGGACTGTGACACACACACACACACACAGTTTACCTGTTGGCTTCTCTCAGACACAGATGAAGCCATGAAGCTCATCATACTGGATGACTATGAGCAGGTCAGCGAATGGACTGCCAAATACATCAGGAACAGGATCAAGAAGTTTAATCCCGGTCCTGACCGATTCTTCACTCTGGGTCTTCCAACAGGTAAATTAAAAAATTCACTGTTTTGCACAAACACGTTGATCTGAAATCCTAGATCCTATTCATATAACCCGTGTTTTGCAGGAAGCACTCCGCTTGGATGCTACAAGAAACTGATCGAGTATCACAAGAAGGGAGAGATATCTTTTCAGTATGTGAAAACGTTTAATATGGATGAGTATGTAGGTATGTGAGTGCTGGTTTATGCTTGGGGATCAAGGGTCGTATGTTTTAGTTGAACACTGAACTAAGTACAAGTGGTTGTTGTTGTTTACAGGACTTCCTAGAGACCACCCTGAAAGCTACCATTCATTCATGTGGAATAACTTCTTCAAGCACATCGACATCCGAGCAGAAAATGCACACATCCTAGACGGCAACGCGTCCAATCTAGAGAAGGAGTGTCAGGACTTTGAAGCCAAAATCAAAGCTGCTGGAGGGATCGAACTTTTTGTTGGCGGTTAATATTGGTAAGACAGTCGATTGAACTTTGACCTGTGACCTGTGAGTGCCATCATTAAACAACGCTGGCTTGTAATCGTGTTGCAGGTATTGGACCTGATGGCCACATCGCGTTCAATGAGCCTGGATCCAGTCTGGTGTCCCGAACGCGTGTTAAGACCCTGGCTATGGACACCATTCTGGCTAACGCTCGTTTCTTCGATGGCGATCTCTCTAAAGTCCCCACCATGGCGCTGACGGTCGGTGTTGGCACAGTGATGGATGCTCGAGAGGTACAAATGTTCACATATGTGACCCTGGAGCACAAAACCAGTCATAAGGGTCAATTTTTCGAAATTGATATTTATACGTCATCTGAAAGATGAATAAATAATCTTTCCATTGATGTATGGTTTGTTAGGATATGTCAATATTTGGCTGAGATACAACTATTTGAAAATCTGGAATCTGAGGGAGCAAAAAAATCTAAATATTGAGAAAATCATCTTTAAAGTTGTCCAAATGAATTCTTAGCAATGCATATTACTAATCAAATATTTAGTTTTGATATATTTACGGTCTGAAATTTACAAAATATCTTCATGGAACATGATCTTTACTTAATATCCTAATGATTTTTGGCTTAAAAGAAAAATCTATAATTTTGACCCATACAGTGTATTTTTGGCTATTGCTACAAATATACCCCAGAGACTTAAGACTGCTTTTGTGCTCCAGGGTCACATATGTACTTTTCCTTATCTACCTTAATGACGTCTATAAATGTCAGCCCCTCCTTCTACTGCTCAGATGACTCAGATTATTGCCAAACTAATTAGTAATTACATATTTCTGTTGTCACAATTTGCCTTCAGACATTTATTTGTAAGCTAGTTATATGCAAAAATAACTGCATACTATAGTCCACGTTTTATTTACAGTAAATAAACTGATACTTAAAAATTTATAAATGCAAATTAACTTAAAAATAATAATATAATAATATGCAGGATTAATAAAAATCAGCAAATTGTGTCGGTTATGAAAATTGCACACTATTCTGATTTTAACATAACAAAGAGCTTTTATGCCAGACATAATGAAAGATGGGCCGTATCACAAATCTAGGTTTCTCAGAAGTCAGCATAGTTGGGTGAACTTCTAAAGTGGTGAATGAAAACGGCAACAGATAATTTTTTGCATTCTCAATGGTTATGATTTGTTCATGTGAGAAATCCTGCCTCTTGTGTTTGTGTGAGTTCACGAATCAGTCTGAATGAACAATATAATGGTGTTAATGGGAAGACTAATTAAAACACAATTATATATCAACACTTTGTCACGTCAAAATCAAATGACCTGAAAACATGATCTGTGGGGGTTTTTTATTGAGAAATCAGCTTAGTTGAAATTAAAGGTACATCTCTGCATCTGTGGCCAGTGGTTTATCGAGCCTTTGATGACTGATGGATCCAAAAAATAAGTTTATTATTAAAAAGAACAGCGGAACATCAGTTCATAAATAAAATATACAATTGTTTAAATAAAATATATTTTTGAAATTGTTACTGCCTTGAGTTATTATTTTAGAAGCATTTAAAATAAACACTAAAACTGATGAGATTTATACTTGGTTTTAATATATAGAATAGCCTAGAAATAAATATAATTTTTATTCCGGAAGTGTGAGTAATGTTTAATTAACCGAGAAAATATGTCTGAGACATGAATTTACATTTAATAAAAAGATAAAAAAAAATAAAAAAAGAATTCAAAAGAAGAAAGTTAAACACTCCTCAGCAATAAAATTTATTTTTGCTTATTACGTTAAGACGTTGGTTAATAAAATGGGATTAAATACATAAATTATATTTGTGTTATTTAACATATAATTAATGCACTTTGCTTCATACTCTGAGTTTGCATTTGACTGTTTTATTTTTACATTGCATCTTACTGTTTTTATGAAAATAAAGAGATTTGCTTGTCATTTTAAAAGTAATGCATTACTAGTTACTTGAAAAAAGTCATCTGATTACATAACTCGTGTGAAAACATCCATTCAACAGCATCAGCGGTTACAACGAACGCTAACATGATCACATGACGTTTCCAGGTCATGATCCTTATCACCGGCTCACATAAAGCGTTTGCGCTCTATAAAGCCATAGAGGAGGGAGTGAATCACATGTGGACGGTGTCGGCGTTCCAGCAGCACCCACAGACTGTGTTTGTGTGCGATGAGGACGCCACACAGGAGCTGAGGGCAAAACAACAGTCAAAGTCAGTCAAGTATTTCAAAGGTAACTCTGACTTCGGTGGTTTTACGTGACGTGTTGAAGCTTTTTGTGTATTGTGGTGGAAAGAAACATCAGTTTGTTAATATGTTAATATATTTTTTTTCTCAGGCATTATGGATGTGCACAACAAGATGGTGGAAGAGCCGTAGACTTACAGTATACTGATGAGAAGAAAATAATTGAACTCCTTTTGCTGTTGTTTTTATATGACATTTGGTTTATTTTATTAGACCTCTCAATACGTGATGTATTGAATTAAAATGTGTTTATATAATAATCGACTAGGAATTCTAAGTCTTTAAATGTGACCAAATAAATCACGTTTATGTTTCACAGACAAGGCTTAAACCCAGTCCCAGACTGAAATGCATGAAAAGAAACTTGCACTGATATATATCTTAAAATATTGATTTGTCTCAAGATGCACACCAGTAACATTTCTTTCTAAGGCACGTTTATAAAAAACTACTTAAATGTCCTAAATTTGGCTGAATTTAAGCAGGTGAAACAGTACTTAATTAGTAAAAACTTATCTTTTGAACTGATGATATGGTATTATGGTATTGGTATTATACCATTGATATGATATTGATGATAAGTATTATTTATACGCCATTACAGTATTTATTCATTATTAGCTTGTTTATATATTTTAATTTTCTTGTTAATTTAATTATATACACACACTTTCAGGATTATTTGATGAATAAAAAGTAAAAAAGAACAGCGTTTATTCAAAATAGAAATCATATGTAACAATACACACTACCATTCAGAAGTTTGGGGTCAGTTTTTTTTTTTTTTTTTTTTTTTTTTTTTTTTTTTAAGAAATTAAATTTTCTTTCAGCAAGGATGTTAAACTGACACAAAAAAGTGATAAAGATTTCGATTTTAAATAAATTCTGTTCTTTTTTACTTTATTCGTCAAATAATCCTGTAAAAGGTATATCACAGGTTCCAAAAAAAAATTAAAATTAATAAATATTAAGCAATGTTTTCAACACTGATAGTAAATCATCATATCAGAATGATTTCTGAAGGATCATGTGACACTGAAGGCTGGAGTAATGATGCTGAAAATACAGCTTTGATCACAGCAATTAATTATATTTTAAAGTATAGAAAACCATTATTTCAAATGGTAATAATATTTCACAATTTTCTTTCTGTATTTTTGGTCACATAATTGCAGCCTTGGTGAGCAGAAGAGACTTCTTTAAATGACATTAAAAATCTTACTGATCCCAAACTTTTGAAAAGTAGTGTGTGTATATATATCCTTAATATAGTTATTTATTGCACTTTTAATTAAGAAATTAAAACTTTTCATTTCATTTTGATTTTTACAATTTTTTTTTTAGTTTTACATTTTTTTTTTTTACATTTTCATCTAATATTTTATTTATTTCAGCTTATTTCAGTTAGCAATGACAACACTTGTGGAAGACAGCAATTACACATTTATCTGTGCCATATTATATTTTTTAACGTGTGGTGAAACTATTAGACTTAAAGAGGCATTTCCCATTCATGTGGTTTAAAAAGTCAAAAAACATTTCAATAAATCTATTCAAAATATGCAGTTTCAGGGTAATCAAGTTCATACATGACTGACTGAGCAACAATAACAATAAATCATACGCCCTCCAGAATCAAGTATTACAGCCTCACTACACTTAGCCTACAGTGATTATTACTGTACTGGAACTAAATACTCCAGACAATGACGGGGAATATGCTCTCACTAATCTCTCTAGTCATTGTAAAGTGAAAGTATAAAAGATCAAAGCTGCTTTAGTTAGTCAACAGTTTACTAATGGAAACTCTTTTAATTGGTTACATAACAAAACACATAAATACAACCCACGGGCTTTGGTGTCGAATCCTAGTGAGCTGACTAATTCGGACAGCTGAGCGGAGGCGCGCCTCTAGCGGCTGAGGTGGCAGTCTAGACAGGAAGCACACTAATCTTTGAGACCGAGCCTGCGCCGAAGCCGACTGAGCATGCGCAGTCGCCATTGTTCGCACTAGATTAGCCAAGCACTGTCACACTCTCGCCATACGAGGCTCTCTTTAATTAAGGAACGGACCGTTTGTGATATTAAGTAGAAGTAAGGTTAAACTAGTGCTCACTTCTCCTGTATGAGTGATTAAGTGAAGATATCGACGCGGAAGACTGACGGATCAGAGGATGGATATCAGCAGGTAAGTAACGTTAACGTTAGCAAACACGATCAAGCTCGTTTGGTTTTCTGAGGGGTTTTTCAGTGATTTCGGGTGTTTTATGGACTTGTGTCGAGTCGGTGAGGTTTTAATAATAATGTCTCGGTCTCCAAACTGTACTGTTTTGATGATAATGAGGATAAAGTCCGATGGATTAATTAGCTAGTTAACTAGCCGCTGCTTCCGCGGCCTTCAGTTCTCAATGACAACAAACCGGAAAAACAACAGAGAATATAAATACAATATACACTCCGTTCTTTATCATGTAACGTTATAATAATCATCTAAGGTTGTCAGTCTGATCAAGTGTTGTCTGCAGTGATATTTGATCTCATGATGAAGCTGTTGAAGTTAATGATTTACGACCAGACAGAGGTGAATTATCATGTAACGTTATAATAATCATCTGGTCACAAGTAACGTTTAAATTATTATCTTAAAATATACATTTAAAATATAATACTTTTATATTATATAAAGAACTCGACGGGATTCGGCACAACATCGGAACTGACGTAGACTACAAAAACATACAAAGAGAAAGCTAGAGAAAACGTTTGCGTTATTTGACTTTGTGTGTGTATTTATACACATACATATTTATGCACATACATATATAAGTTGTGTGTGTGTATACAGTACAGGTCAAAAGTTTGGAAACATTACTATTTTTAATGTTTTTGAAAGAAGTTTCTTCTGTTCTTCATCAAGCCTGCATTTATTTGATCAAAAATATAGAAAAAAACATCTAATATTGTGAAATATTATTTCAACTTAAAATAATAGTTTTCTATTTTGAATATACTTTAAAAAAATAATTTATATTCCTCGTGGATGCAAAGCTGAATTTTCAGCATCATTACTCCAGCCTCTCAGTGTCACATGTAACATCCAGTCTATCATTATGATCCTTTAGGAAATCATTCTAATATTCTGATTTATTATGAGTGTTGGAAACAGTTCCGCCGTCAGCCATTCGCATTGTCGCCGCCAAACCGCACCAACAAATATTCACCATTCTAATCATCATCCGCCGATCATCTTTATGTTCAATAACCTGTGGTATTCAACGCAGCGCCGCTGCCCGGTTATCTGCGTCATCGTCCATGAAACCGTTCAACCATAACAATCAGAACATCTCAACATCCGCGATACATCCCAAAACCGCACCAGCCACCATACCGTCTTCAAACCATCATACCGCCAGCCATCATATCTTTGTTCCAGTTTGACCACCGGTTTTGCCATTGCCAGCAACACCCAGTCCACGGTCATTCGCGCCAGAAACCCTGACTGCACCACCATGCCATCTGCCCAGCACGCACCAGCCTGTCGTCAAACAATTGTTTATATCAGCGAGTCAGCCACCCACCGCCAACGCCGCCAGCACCCGCCAGAGCATTACTGAGTCTCAACCCTTTCTTTCACTCGTGTTCGATAGCTTTCTTTGAGTACAATGAGGTGAGGTTTACCCTTAAACCCCTGGCCGCATAATGTTGCCACGCCACTGCCGGGTCATACGACGAGGCTGAAGAGGATGCAAAGCGAGGCCACTGGCCTCTAGTCACCGACAGGTGAGCTGCCCTGAACGTGATTTAGGGGTACTACAGATAGTTGTTCAGTCTTTGACTTTTCAGTTACAGGAGGAGGACTCTTCATTGCCAGAGACAGCTTTGATGATACGGATCAGCCACGGTTGGGAATCGATGGGATTTCATGCGCTACGCCAGTAAGAGTGCTCAGTACTCAACACATCTCCTGCATCAGTGTGGTGTTTTTTTTTTATTTCTGTTTAGAATACAGCTGCTGTGCATTTTTGGATGGGTGAATGGTTGGGCTGATGGTGAGGGTAGTGAGTGATTTTATCTTCCGCAATAATATAAGCACTTGTTATTTTTAACCATATGTGAGGCTGGCGTTATTGAGATGTGTCACTTTCGGCGCTTTGCAAGAAACAGAAAACTGACTGCTCTTGAGGGAGATCCAAATGCATTAACATAGCTTTTAGAAGAAATGCAGTTAAAAACGTCTCCTATAATCCACGTCCTGCTTAATGGAAAATAATCCCCGTTGCAGGTTTTGTTTTTCATATTTATATATTTGGCACATCACACGCTAAACCGCAGTTTCCTAAATATTACACCCACCATCCAACAAATAAGAATTAATATTGTTTCACTTTAGACACACCATTGTCTTTTTTTATCTTCCCGAGCACGAAAAATAGTTACCATCAAAGATGGATCAAATACTTGTTTCTATCCTGAGTTAATCTGTTTTAACCTAATCATTTGACTCAGTGATTCATCTGCGAAAGGCAGCCACATGCTTCATATATCTAAATGAATCGCTTGAAAGAATGATTCAATGAATCAATGACCAGACAGGGTCTTACTGCCACTCATCACTGGTGTTTTAGTGTCACATTTATTTATCCATCACGCCTGAACCAGAACAAAACATCCTCAGCAAAATATTATCATTATTGAACAAATCCCACACTATCCATATCAGCGGTCTGTATATCATGTCTGTATCATGGCTAGATATGTTAATATCTCTTGATTTCTCTTGCGTCATCAGTGGCGTTCCTCTTTAACTGGATTGGCTTCTTCCTGTCCTTCTGTCTGACCACGTCTGCGGCTGGACGCTATGGAGCCATCTCTGGGTTCGGACTGTCCCTGGTCAAGTGGGTCCTGATTGTCAGGGTATGACATGAGATGTTACATATTACATCATCATAAACTGTAGCAGCGGATTAATATTTAAAGCAGAGCAGTTGGATTTTTAGTTTAAGGTGCTAATTATTAGAGGATATACAACACTCACTCTTTTCTTTCTGTGATTAAACAGTTTTCTACCTACTTCCCTGGATATTTTGACGGCCAGTACTGGCTGTGGTGGGTTTTCCTTGTTGTAGGTGAGTGTACATTTGCACTTTAGTGTAAATAATTTTTTATTCAATAAAAATGATTATTAAAGAAAAATGTAAATTTGCTGAAAATGTGCTCACCCTCGGGCCATCCAAGATTTTTGTTTGTTCATCGAACAGATTTTGGAGAAGTGTAGCATCACATCACTTTGCTCAGCAATGGATGCTCTGTAGTGAATGGGTACTGGCCAGAATGAGAGTCCAAACAGCTGATAAAAAATATCACAGGGTAATCCACAAGCAATCCAGTCCATCAGTTAACATCTGGAGAAGACAAAAGTTGCATGTTTGTAAGAAACTAAATAAACAAAAACTGTCCAAAATTCTAAACAAATATGTGGCTGACTTTTGTGGATTTTGATGTGAGAGACAACAGGAGATGAACCCTTCACTGGAGGAAACATTATTATGGACTCATATTTTGGCCAGAAGTTAAAACGCCTTAATGGATTTTTTTAAAAAATTATAAACAAATAGCTTTTTGCTTCAGAAGACATTAACTGATGAACTGGAGTGCTGTGGATTATTGTGATGTTTTTATCAGCTGTTTGGACTCTCATTCTGACGGCACCCATTCACTGCAGAGCATCCATTGAGACACTGATGTAATGCTACATTTCTCCAAATCTGATCTGATGATAAAAAAAGAGAAATATATCTTGAGTGGCCTGAGGGTGAATGCATTTTCACGCAACTATTTCTTTAATATTATTACTTTGCTGTAAATATTATTTTATATCATTACTTTATTATTATTCACTTATATATATTTTTTTATTAATATAAACTAATATGTGATTTCTTTTTTTGTTACACCAGGATTCCTGCTGTTCTTCCGGGGATTTGTTAATTATTCCAGAGTGCGCAACATGGCAGATCACTCCATGTCTACCCTTCCTCGAACCCGAGTTCTTTTTATCTATTAAGTAAATCGTTTTTTTTTTTTTTTTTTTAAGACGAGTTCATGTGTGTGCATTGCATTAGGGGAAAATAAATTAAAAGACAACCTTTCAGTGATTTAAATGA
Source organism: Cyprinus carpio (assembly GCF_018340385.1). Taxonomy (NCBI): domain Eukaryota; kingdom Metazoa; phylum Chordata; class Actinopteri; order Cypriniformes; family Cyprinidae; genus Cyprinus; species Cyprinus carpio. Next base: position 26,790,315 of record NC_056585.1, on the reverse strand, counting down.
TTGTGATCATGATATTAAATTGAAGGTAAAGTGTTTTCTCTTTTTTTGACTTTGTGAAATAGATTAAAATCTCAGGATAATTGCAAAATGAACAAAACGGCAAAGTCAGAGAGAACCGCCACAGCTTTTTGAATCTTCAGGACATAAACAACAATAGTGCAAAGAGCACATCTGCTTTCAGACGTTTCCCTTGCACTTCTCAGTTGTTTGCATAATGCAACTAATTACATTGGCATTTTTTTACCAAAGGATTCCAGTTCCTCCAACCATTTATCAGTGCTTGATTCAGTGGTACAGTATACATTCATTATGCAGTGTGAAGCTTACATGTGCATGTCCCAGTCACAGTTTGTTTCTGTGGGTTTCCTCTTGATTTGTGGGAAAGTTGTAATTTTACTTTGAGTAAATCTAGTGAACTAGACCAAGAGTATGTATATACAGTATACGAGAAGAGAGTTATTAAACGTTATATACATGCACACTTTTAGAATACTGAACAGAATAAGATACAATCGAAATGACTTCTGGGTCGCTAATAAAGCCAAAAAGCATAGTATTAAAGCAAGCGTTTATTCAAGAATGTGCGAGCATTTTTAAGTTACTGTCACCGATGGACCAAAATAGTCTTGTGTACAATAGATTAAGCTTAGACTGATAGCAGTTCAATATAAACAATAACAAACTGGTTCAGAATTAAAGCACACCTATGATGATTATGTGATCTTTGTATGATAGTATAGATACAGAATATCTTATGATGATGCAAATGTAGCAGTAGATGGGTACCTTGATCTCTTTTTTATTGAAGGCTTCAGTGTGGGATGGTGCTTTAAATTGTTTGCTGGGTTGTATGTTTACACTTGTCCGGTAGCAACTTTTAATAAATGTAAAGCAACACCACAGATCACTTTCGTGCATTTGTCATTATACACTAAGCTTTCTACCAGTTTGTGGTCGTAGAAGCACTACCAGTTTGTGGTGCGTCAGATTTAAGTCTCTTATTCTCATCATTAGAGCTTTTATTTAGTAGTAATGTTGTGAAGTATTATTTAGGGTTAGATTTTTTATTTTTTTAATCGTGCATCAATATTACCCCATAAATAATCATTTCACTGTTAGATGAGAAAAGCATTGAATGGACATTACAAAAAGTAGCTTTAGAAATTAGTTTATTTTTTTTACTTTTTAAGCATTGCATAAATAATGATAAATGTGGTATATATTTTTTATGAATGCTGAAATATGAAATTATCATTCAAAAAATGAAAAGCCACAAAATGATTTTTGGATGATCCAGACAATATTGTTTCTGAAATTTAACACCATATTAACTTTGTTTATTGAACTATTGTATAAAATCAATATCACATTTGCAATTGTTCAGATATTTGGGAAAACATCACTCTTGCTCGTGTGGGTGGGATTGGTAAACTATATCATTTGATATGAATATATAACTTTTTTTGGCCTCTTATATTTAATTTTAGAGGCATATATACATTTTAATTGCATTATTTTCCCAAATTAATCGCATCAATTTAACGCACTAATTCAACAGCCCTAATATTAATACAATTTAAAATGTTTTCTATTTAAATAAATTTTAAACTGATCAAATCTGAATTTTCCGCATCATTACTCCAGTCTTCAGTCTCACATGATCCTTCAGAAATCATTCTGATATGCTGATTTGCTGCTCAAGAAAAAACTTTTGAAAATCTTTGATTAATCGTTAAATCAAAAGAAAAGCATTTGGATCATTTGCATGCATCCTTGAACCCAAAAATCGATCTTATTCACCCCAAACTTTAGAAAGCTTGTGTAGCTCACATAATTTTTTAGATTCTCAGTCGAGCAATTCTAAAGAAATCTATTATATGTGTGTGTGTAAGATTACCTATAATTTGTTGGTTGAGTGTCTTATGTATTGTCTTATAATGATAGCAATTAAAGTAATATTCACTGATTATTTATTATGATTTTATTTATGATTTTACATGAATCAACACAGTACAGGTCAGTGAGGAGATTTATTGTATGTAACATGATCCAGAAAGGTACAATGACAATAATATTCATATTTTGTGTTCGTGAAAAGAAAAATTAAACCAGTTCAGTCAGACACGCATTACTTTATATCAATAAAAAAAAAAAAATGAAAATGAATTTTAGTTTGTTGTTGTTCTGTATAATTAATTCAATTTTTTATTTTAAATTTAGTATACTATTATAGTAGATTTATTCCATTTGCTGTTGTTTTTTCCAGTGCATATATAAATAGTAAATTCTGACATGGTTCCATCTAGTGGTTTTCCTCCATCCTCTCCAAGAAATAACTTTCATCTGTTACTAATGACTGCTAAGACAGAAAGACAATAGTTGTTCAAATACTGATGATTCCCTATTCTTTTGTATCGGAAGGATTTCTTTAGACTTACTGAAGAGTACAGCTTGCTGTCTTCATTCATAGAGAGGTAAAGTCCTGTCTCTGCTCCCTCAATGACCACCACTCCTGGACTAGTTGCTTTTATGTGCAGTATGCCTTTAAAACCACACACACACACACACACACACACACACACACACACACACACACACACACACACACACAGAAAAATCCCTGATTCCAGAACAGTCCAGCATCCCACGATAACAGAAGATCAAGGACAAACTTTTCCAGGAATGAAACTGTTTTCAAGCAAAAATAGAACAATATAGCAGTTTAAGTAATACAATAATAATAATAAGTGCATGCTTACATGTTTAAGTATGTAATTTATGTAAAATAAATCTTTTGTAATATAAACAAATTACTTTATACGCTATGTGTGTGTAAATGTGTATATGTTCTGTATTTATGAGTGTAAATGTATCTGTTTGCGTGTTTGTGTATGTACTGTAATAGGCCTGTATGTATGAGTGTGTATAGCTAGATTCAGATTCCTTTTCTTTGTCATTCTTATGCTTCACATAAAAACACAATTACGTTTCACACGTCCACACCTCAGTAATCCAGTGCAAAAATATAGAATAAATAGCTAATAAATAAGAATACTAATAAATAAACTAAAATAGAATTTAAAAAGAAAAAGTGCAGTCTTTTAAGTCCAGTTCACATTCTCAATGTGCCATGAGAGAAATGTGTGGAGATGATAGATAGATAGATAGATAGATAGATAGATAGATAGATAGATGTAAATCTGAATATATAAACTTAAAATGTGAATATACAGTTATAACCATGAATATATAGATACAAATCTGAATATATTAATGTAAATCTGAATATATAGAAGTGCATCTGAATATAAAAATGTAAATCTGAATATATAGACACAAATCTGAATATACAGAAGTAAATCCGAATATACAGATATAAATAGGCTGTAAATAGGCTATATAATGAATATATAGGCTAAATGTATTGTAAATCAGAATATATAAATGTAAATCTGAATATATAAAAGTACATCTGAATATATAAATGCACATCTCAATATATATACATCTTTGTTATCTGGCATGTCAAAAGACAGATGTTCTGATTTATTATTTTTATTAAAACAATATGCCTATACATCCTGAATACATCAATGCAGATATTGTACTATATTAATTACTGTAAGTGCATATCTCTCATCTAAACCAAACTGAGTATTTTTACTGTATTTTACAAAAGGCTGGTCGTAGCGCCAAAACGTCCTCACAATTCAACATAGCTACACATTTTCCAAGCTCTTGTCTGGTGTAAAACTGTCACTGTATTTATTTTTGCTATTCCAATACAAATAAATCCAGATTTACATTTATATATTCAGCTTTACATTTATATATTCAGATGTAGTTCCATGGTGTCTTACCTTAGACCCGCCCTGAGTGTTGCCAAGTCTGCGGTTCTCCTGCTGAATTTGGCTACTTTAACACTGTTTCATGTCCGTGGGTTGAAGCGACTCCAATAACATGATATTAATCCCCTTTTTAACTGGGGAAACCCTCGAAACGCAATTGGGCTAGTTTTGAGTAGCGATTGACTTCAGTTTTCTTGAAAACCTGGCA
>NC_056585.1:26780255-26785261 GCF_018340385.1 Cyprinus carpio | reverse complement strand
GAATAATAATAAACAAAGCAGATACAAGAGGGTCCTCACACCATCGATTCTTTCGGGGCCCTAATAGAGTAGCAGATTTTATTTTTGCGGTGGAATGGCGTCGCTGAAGAAGACAAACCACCAGCTTTAATCGCAGAGTTTTGATGCTTAGCCAAAACGAACATCAATCCCGAAACTAATTAGAAGTGCCAGACTCCACACGATTTACTCAGAGGGACAATCACGACAACAGATGTTGCAGTTAACTCGCATTCTGTAAAATAATTGAGACTGGGACTGGTGCACGCAGTTCAGCTGGTTTGTTGGGAATCTCCAGAGATGGATCATGTTTCCAAGGTGATGTTCCTTTGTCCCTGTAGAATTCCTCTCTGCTGCAGACGAACACGAGCCGCCGAGGAAGCGACAGCATCTTTGACTGAATCCGCGCACATGCGAGTACTACTCCAGGGTGTGCGTCTTTATCCAATAAGAGGTCGGCGCTCTTCCTGAAGACGGTGCGAGGGCTGCTGTTCGTCAAGGTAATCTGGAGTTTATTTGTCATTGCACGAGATTCCTCTGTTCAGGCTTCCTGTGTCCATTACACACTGCTGAATTTTTCATCAAACACTTAAGTCCTTAGGCAGATGCATTTCTTCTTTGCTCATGCATTATTCATCACTGCCTGAATCTACCTGAGAGTAGCAGGTTAATCTGTCAAGGGGGCATCGCAATTAATGCATTTTTCCCACAGTGGTGTAATGGTATCTCGATATGTTTTGGGATCTTTTTGGAATTAAACAATATTTTGCTTAGTGTGTTTTTGTGTTGGGGGTAACGTGCATTACTTTTTAATTTATGAGAAAATATCCTAGTTACTTTTTCAAGTAAGTAAAGCTAGTTACTTAATTTCCTCACGTATTGACTGACAGCTCTCCTGTCCTCATGATGAGAGAAATCAGGAGTGAGTGATCAGGAGATGATCTTACTGTAGTTCTAGACTTAATGTGAGCATGCATTTACATTTCATGCATTTCGCACAAAAACAGATTCAGCATTCCTCAAAATCGATAAAAACGATGCGAACTCATATGATGCTAACTTGCATTAATTAAATACGTTAAATAACACAAATATCCTTTATGTATTGAATCACAGTCTTTGCTGCTGACCTTCGATTATCCAATTCAATCATACTGATAAGCATGACTTCAGATAAACATAATAGTTGTGTTTATTTATTTTATCGCTGAAGAGTGTTGAACTTTCTTCCCTTGCATCCTTTTCTTCATGCAATCCAGAAAGGCAGCACAGCTGAAAGGTTTGTTTGAGCTGCGTCCTCTACTGTACAGATGTTTTAATTTAGTTTTAATTTAGATTTTGGTTTATTCTTTTGATTCTTTTTTTTGTTTTTGGTGTTTTTGGGTTTTTAAATTTGTAAATTTTTTTATTTTTTATATTAAGGAAAGAACAGCCCAGTTTTAAAAAGTAATGCAAAAGTAACATAACGCATTACTTTCCATAAAAAGTAACTAAGTAACGTTATTAATTTAATTTTTATTGTACGGCATTACTTTTAAAAGTAACTTTCCCCAACACTGGGTACTTAAATAAACACAACACTAAAACCGCCAGTAGGTGGCAGCAAGTCCCTGTCTTAATGACGTGATTTATTTGGTAGTTCATTCTTTTGATTTGTTCAAAACGAGTGATTTATTTAGAAACAAAGCGAGTGGATCGGTTGAGATCATTGACTCAAATGATTTGTTCAACAAACAATTCATTCAGAAAGATGCACCAAATGTTCGCTCGAGCTTTGATTGGAACTACTTTCATCGGCAGCTGAAACAGAGACAAACGGATCCCCCAAAAAATTGTGTCTAAATTGTTACTCAATATTAACTTCTTGTTTGTTTTAACTATATAATCAAAATCATCACATTGGCACTCATGCACTGATGTGGCACTCTTAAGTGTGTTATTATAACTTAACTATATCGTATATTATAAATATATTTCTTGTTTTCATAACTTGAATTATAGGCTCATTTTAACTGCGTTCTAATAGGCTTCATCACACAGTCAATGGTTCTAGACTCTCAAGGCGTGATGTTTTTGTTTGTTTTTTTGCAAACACTTTCGTGAGTGACATAATATAATGATAATGTAAGCTTCATATCATTAAAAAAAAAAAATCAGTTTTAGTTTCTTCACCGAATCCCTTGCTCTGCCATCCAACGACATAGTGTGCTGCTTTTCTCTCTCTCACTTTTTCTGATCTAGTAATTGAAATTGCCTGCAGGCTAAATCCATTTATCTGTCCATGTGTCTTGACTTTCAGCTGGAGGGGTTCGGTATACATAATCCCCTCAGGGGGGACCCGTGCCCTCTTCTCCATTAAGCAGAGCCGACAGCACATTAGAGGTTATGTAATGTCTGTGTGAATTGTCCTACAACTTGTATTTACTAATTCCTACGGTGATGGCTAATCTTGCTTTTTACTTAGAAATGAAGATTGCAAATTTAGAACTGTGCATATTCCATTAATGCTGGAATGAATTTGTCCCATTGTGCCAGAAAGCACTCAAATCCGAAATGGTAACATGTTCTCCCATAGGCATAACCATGAGGGATTTTGTTATGAAGGCATGTCTGGTGTATTCTCAAAAGTCTCCTGACATGTATTTGAGAATATTTGCACTTTCGTAACCGTGTGTTGATATGAGCTACTGCAGTGATGACGTTCATGCATTCACATTTGTGTAAAGTGCTAAGAGTGACATCATATTGTCTATCCTGGTACGGTCTGTGCATTAGGCCAAGAGCTACTGCAGTCGCTTTCATCATAACAATTAACGAAGCTGTTTACATTGGAAGTGCTCGGCCTGTCTGAATGTGCCTACTGTTCACAATGTTTTTTTTTCTATTTCTGATGCACTGCACAGCAATCCCAGTCACTTCTTTTTTCCTTGCTTCACTTAAAATTACAAAATGATTTTATTTGTAAATGACTTATTATATATATATATATATATATATATATATATATATATATATATATATATATTAATGTATTAAATATACACTATCATTTATATATATTAATGTATTAAATATACACTATCATTTATCTTTTTTTTAATTAAAAGAAGTCTTAGGCTCACCAAGGCCTCATTTATTTGATTAAAATTACAATAAAAATAGTAATATTGTGAAATATTATTACAATTTAAAATAACTGTTTTCAATTATAATGTATGTTAAAATATAATTTATTCCTGTGATGCAATGCTGAATTTTCAGCATCATTACTCCAGTCTTCAGTGTCACATTTCTGATTATTATGTTGAAAACAGTTGTGCTACTTCATATTTTTGTGGAAACATTTTATTTTTCAGGATTCTTTGATGAATAGAAAGTTCAAAAGAACAGCATTTATTTGCAATATAAATATTTTGTGTTGTTATCAATGTCTTTACTGTCACTTCTGAATTTAATAAATCACCACTAAATGAAAGTATTAATTTCTTTTGTTGAAAAAAAAAACCTCCAATACACACATTTTCACTTAACCAATACACAATACTAAACCAACGCATATATAAGAAACAGATCCAGTATTCATCAAAATGAATAAAAAACAATGATGAAAAAACACAAACTCAGAATATTACACAAACCTGCAATAATTAAATGTTATCACAAAATCCTTTTATGTATTTAGTATCTTCAGCCTGAGGCTTATTTATTTACATTTGCCAAAAATATAACTTTTTTATATTAAAAACAAACAAGCAATCCCAGCCCAGACGAGAAAAAGTAGTGCAAAAGTAATGTAATGCATCACTTTCCATAAAAATTAACACGATTATTAACTTTTTTCAGGGAGTAATGCAATAGTTATGCATTACTTTTAAAAGTAACTTCCATCAACACTGATATTAAATATGTTATATATGTTAAATAACCTTCATTTGCACCAAAAAAGGTGGTCTCTCTGTCCTCTTAATTTAAATCATATATTGTTTCTAACCAGGACTGTGAACATTGTTTAAGCTATTGCTATTCTGAAATGGGCCGTGCAAAGTCTTTATTTCAGTGAATATCAAAGTATTCACCTGTTTCTCTGTTCCTGAGGATGTGTGTGATGTCTCAGGCGGGGCCTTAACAGAGCAGAAGCATTCTTGTATGGCTAATACCAAGGTTGTTCCACCGGTTTTAAATCTAGTTATTATTGGACTGTGTTGTAAATGTATTTGTGTAGGTGCAATCCCTGAGCTGTTTATTTACATTAATGGACCTTAACTAAAAAGAATTTTATAGGTGTTTTAATCACTGGCCCAATTTATTAGCATTTATTGGGTGTATGGGGTGCAGGCCATTATTAACAAGTGTACCTGTTTTTTTTGTGTTGTGTTGTTTTTTGCGGTACTTTTTCATGGGAGGCAGCCTCGGTTATCTGCATGATGACTACGTAAGGGATCTACTTCTGAGCTATGCGATTTTCAGGCGCAAGCACCACCTGGGGCGCATTACTCAGCGATTCTCATAGGGACATGTGGAGAGGTGAAAGAAGGAGCATCTCTCTTTCTCGGCTCTTCACAATACGCTAACATGCAGGATGGAAGGGCGCAGGATTAGGGGGGTATTGTTGTATCGGTCTCTCACTCTCTGTTCTTCCTCTGTGCGTGGATTGGCGATAGATCTGGCGTCTGGCAGAAATGCTGCTCAGAATGCTGACATTAGTGCTGTTGTTCTGCCTGGCGTGGTGGGCGTTGTGCTTCCCTGTTCCCTGTTGCCATGTGTTGCTTTGGGGGTGTTGTTCTGCTCTTCATAAGTCCATCAGCATCTCAAGTTTTGGTTAAGGTGCTGGTGGGAGATTTCAGAGGTGTTCCCCTCCCTGCCCCCCTGGGTGCCTTAAGTGATGATGGCAGGAATCAGTGACTACTTCTTGCTTCTTACTTCTTTTTTTTTTCTCAGAGAAATGGGAACTCAGTCAGGCTGGATGTTCCAAATCTCTAATATATATA
>NC_056585.1:26778995-26779090 GCF_018340385.1 Cyprinus carpio | reverse complement strand
AAGCAGATGAGATGAGCCAGAGCTTTGATCAAAACTCAGCCGTATATCGCCGCTCATATTCTCAGCATGGCTGACTTTTTGTCGGGGACTGAAAT
>NC_056585.1:26778503-26778834 GCF_018340385.1 Cyprinus carpio | reverse complement strand
CGGCAGGGGGGCTGACTTCATACACAGGTGACTTTGCAGAACTTTTCTCTGAGACAAACACTGAAGTGAAACTTTACTTGAGGTCTGCGTGTACCGTGGCCCCAGAAAGTTTGCACAAAGTTCAAACAGCACATAGACAACACTCAAGCCACACTCACAAATGGCATTGCATCAGAAAATCATGAAAAATGCCAAACCTAGTGGCTTTCATTTGAAAGGAAATAAAAAATACACACTTTTCAAGAAAACATTTCACAAATAGAGGTTTGTTAGGTTTTAATGGCAAACCTAGTGGCTTTCATTTGAAAGGAAATAAAAAATACACACTTTT
>NC_056585.1:26714912-26778334 GCF_018340385.1 Cyprinus carpio | reverse complement strand
TTTCTTTGTCGTGGTCCGCTCCCGAGCCCGCGGCGCTCGTTTTGTGGTGCTGAACTGCTCGGCTCCGCCTTTTTTTTGGTTTTTTTTTTTTTTTTTCCCCTCGGTGGGCGGCAGCGGTCCCCCCCTGCGTGCCCGGCTGGCGGTGCGGGGGCCAAGTGGCGCCTTCGTCCCCCCTTTTTTGTTGGGGTTTGCAGAACTTTCTCTTGAGACAAACACTGAATGAAACTTACTTGAGGTCTGCGTGTACCGTGGCCCAGAAAAGTTGCACAAAGTTCAAACAGGCAATAGAAACACTCAAGCCCACACTCCCAAATTGCATTGCAGCAGAAAATCATGTGAAAAATGCCAAACCTAGTGGCTTTCATTTGAAAGGAAATAAAAAATACACACTTTTCAAGAAAACATTTCACAAATAGAGGTTTGTTAGGTTTTAAAAAGCAATAAGCCCCAAGAAGCCATGGTTTACAGTGAATTTATAACAGCTAAGGGGCGTTGTTAGGTACGAAAAATCTAAAAATTAAAATAAAAACTTATAAATTGATATAAATAGTAATATATATATATCTATATATATATATAGATATAAATATATTATATATAGATATTTAGATATATATATAATTTTTATATTCTTAAATTTTTTTTATTTTTTATTATTTGTTGTTTTTATACGAATCTGATAGCTCGGATAATAACTTTACATTGATGTATGGTTTATTAGAATCGGAAATCTGGAATTCTGAGGGTGCAAAAAAATCGAAATATTGACAAAATCACCTTAAGGTGTTCCAAATGAAGTTCTTATCAATGATATTACTTATCAAAAATTAAGTTTTGATAATCTACAGTAGGAAATTTACAAAATGTCTTCATGGAACATGATTCTTTACTGGAATAGTATTATTATTTTTTGCTTTCTTATTTATTATATTATTTTTTTTAGATAAATTATAGAAGTATACAAGACTTACAAACTAAGGACTTCGGCTAAATATTGGTAATATTCCACCAGGAATCAAGCCCTGCTTGACACAAACCAAGCGTGTCACTATCTGTTCAGCTGTGCTATGCGCTGGCCGCTTTGCCCTATTGCGGCAGTGGTCGGACTCCTCAGCATTTCTCTCATCACCACCGTGCCTAACTCACGTCTTCATGCCGGCCGCATTTCCGGCTACGCGGTCTGGCCAGCTTTACGCCGTACAGGGTGTGCCGCCTCACATACTGTATATGAGTGGGGGATTTGCTTGTAGGGGCAGGACTGTACGTTGCCCATCAGTACTTTGCATGCTTATATTGACTCAATTGTTATTCACTGCCCATTTCGTTCTTCCCAGCCAGCTAAACCGGCCTGTTTCAGTTCACGTTGAGGCTGCTTTCTGAAAACCGAAGCCCGTTTTACATCAGTGGAGCGGATCAATCATATCCCGAAAGGTAGAAAGCTGCCTGTGACTGCGTGCGTGCTGGTTGTGGTCAATGGCAAATAGAAAGAAGGCTGGACCATTTGTGATTCCAATGGACACAGGCGCACAAAAAGACATCAGCTCTTTGCTTTGCACAGGCGGCTGGGCGAAACGGTCAAGCGCGCTGCACAGTGAGCCGGCTACCTTCACGCGCTCAGCGGAAGGCTTCCTGGAACGCGGTTATTGCCAGACGAAGCATCATAGTGAATGACACAGCGTGTTTTCAGGGGCTCTTATCAAAGCAGAGCAGTACAGCTGTCTTAGCTGCCGCCCAAGTGGAGGAGAGCATTTTACACTGATTAGTGAAGCCAATACTAGTCTCGCTGAGTTCTGAAGGACAAAGTTTCCAACTTATTTTGCAATGCAAAAGTAAGTTTTTCTCTGAGACTACCGATTCATTAGCTGCTATAGGTAAATAACTAGAAGAATAAAGAAGTGCAGTAAAACTCTTTGATCCATTTGAAATAGCTTGATTAATCTATGAATCAAATCCAAAACTGAACGCAGCTGAAACATATGTCTTATAGTCTACAGGCTCACCTTGCATTATGATAATTGTATATTAAACTTAAAGGGATAGTTCTCCAAAAAAAAATGAAAATTGGCTGGTAATTTACTCACTCTCAGGCCATCCAAGATGTAGGTCACTTTTTTCTTCTGTAGAACAGTAAAGAAGATTTTTAGCTGAAACTGTGGTCCTTGGTGATTCATAAAATGCAAGTCAGCAGCCACTCGTTTTTGAGAATAAAAAAGCATATCAAGGAGCACAATTTAACACTCGTGGCTTGATGATGTTTTGTTGTGTTATGAATTGTGAAGGGTAACGATCAGTCTGTGCAAGAAACTGAACATTATTTATAATATAATTACCTGTAATCCAGAGCTTCGGACATTCGGTCTGGAGTGATGTGTGGTTCACAAACGAATCATTCTTTTGGTTCTTTTTGATGAACTGCTTGAACCAGTTCACCAAAATCGCACTCTGAAGACGCTACGCAGAATGATTCTTTTGGCTGCTGTTAAAATAATTTATCATTCAATTATACCAGTTTGACGATATCAAGCAGCATAACGGCTATTTTGTACAGCTGAATGAACCAGAAGCCTCGCCCGTTCAAAGTACTAATGGCCGCAGCTGTCTATGTTAAAATAGCAAGATAATCATTATTAACTACGAAACCTGGAAAAGCAGAAAGGCCCTCGAAAGAGCTGCGGCTCCATCAGCTCAGGCTTCCAGCTGGTCAGAAGAAGGAGACGAATCACCTTCCAGAATGGAAAACGCGATTATCGGGAATGGCCATTCCTCTGGTTCAGCTAAGAATTTCTCTTGTAGCGTAGCTTCCCGAGGGCAAGGCGAGACCGGAGGGATAGTTGCAGATACGGGTTCAGGGTACAAACGTCTACTTGGAATATTTGATCTTATCAGATGTTGTTTGTGTTCGTCTCCTAAGGTGACGTCTCTACTCTGTTGGAGGGAATAGATTGTGACACAGGTTTGTTGTTTCTTCAGGGAAATCTTCACTAGGCGTCGCACTCTTCAGACTAGTGGAGCTGAGCCGGGGATCAATCATCATTGATGGTGTCAACATCGCTCACATTGGTCTGGAGGACTTGAGGAGCAAGCTGTCAGTCATCCCCCAAGAGCCGGTTCTTTTCATTGGTACTGTCAGGTACGGTCCACGTCACTTTACCAAGACTAGCTGTGTGTTATCATTCCTGGAGTCAAAAGGATGCAACCCATTTCACTTACACAGTCACATACAGTACTTCAATGTGAAACAGAAAACATGTAGCGTTTTATCCATCTGGAAATGATCGGATTGTGAAAAGTGTGCATTATATAAACTGCCGTTCAAAAGTTTTGGATCAGTATGATTTTTAATGTTTTTTAAAGTCTCTCAGATGACATTCTAGCTGAATTTTTTAATTTAAAAAAAAAAAAAAAAAAAAAAAAACGCTGGATAAATTGGAAATGGTATTACAATTTTAAAATCTTAGAGAGCGATTGCGAAGCGTGTCAGTTAGAGATATACTTTAAAATATAATTTATTCACTGTGACTGTGAAACAAGTTTTTGAGCTTAATATTTTATTGGCCCCTGTGTATTTTTACCAGGGATTTTTTACACATTACCAACAAGGTGGAAAAAAGTTTAACTTCTTTCAAAAACATTAAAAATAGTAATGTTTCCAAACTTTTGACCTGTACTGTATATCAAAAACATTAAAAATAGTAATGTTATTACAGTGCTGGAGAAATGACTGGCCATTAAACAGATTTTGATGATGACGTTCGTGATCCCAGATTTGTGCTGGATGTAATCTTGTGATGTGTGTTTCAGATCCTGCTGTTAGACGAGGCTACAGCTGCTATAGACACGGAGACAGACCGCCTCATACAGGACACCATTCGCAGCTCGTTCAGTGGCTGCAGTACTCTGGTGATCGCCCATCGCCTCAACACTGTGCTGAACTGTGACAGGATCATGGTCCTGGACCAGGGGCAGGTCGGTCTCCACCTTCATCTGCTGCTGTTTTAATAATTACGATACAGCGACCCCAAAGACTGCAAACACTCCTATTGTGTCTTATTATTCTAAATAAATACACCGATTAACCGTAAGATTAAGCTTACATCTAATAAGGTTAGAAAAGGTAAAAATGTCCATAGAAATCGTTTTGAAGGGATAGTTCACCCAAAAATGACTGCAAACCTCAAACTTTCTTTCAGGCGAATACGGAGTCAAGTTATAATAGTGTAATATCCAGACTAATCCATGCTTTATAATGGGGAGTGGATGGGTAGCCCAAAATTTGAAGTCCAAAAAAAATGCACCTATCCATTATAAAAGAAGTCCCACCGCGACTCTGGGGGTTGGTAGAAATTTAGAAACTAAACATTTTATCCCATCCTGGAATTGATGGGATTATGAAAAGAAGTGTGCATTATATAAAGAAGTTTGGGATCAGTAGTTTTTATGTTTTTTTTTTTTTTTTTTTTAAAGAAGTCTCTCAGATATAAATCTAAGCTGCATTTATTTAATAAAAAAAAAGCAGTAATATTGTGAATATTGTTACAATTTAAGCTATTTTTTGTTTTGTTTTAATATACTTTAAAATGTAATTTATTCCTGTGATGTAGACCAGTTTTTGCTGCTATTTTTTTTATTTTTTTTTTTTTTTTTGGAACCTGTGATATTTTTACAGGATTGTTTGCTAAATAAAAAAGTTAAAAGAAGGAAAAAAAGAAGCATTTATTAAAAATAGAAATTCTTTGTAACAATATGGGTGTATGTTATTTTTTTTTTTTTTTTTTTGTAAAAAATGTTTACTTTTATTCAGCAAGGGTGTGTTAAATTTGGACCGCTGGACGCACAATCACCATCATAAGGGTAGTTTTTTAGAAAGTGAGAGATCATCTGATAGCGTGGATAAATAGCTTCCATTGTGTATTTGTTTTATTAGATTGAAAAAATCCTGGATCTGAGGGTGAAAAAAAGTCTAAATATTGAGCAAATACCTTTAAAGTTGTCCAAATTAAGTTTCTATCCAATGCATATTACTAAGCACAAATTAAGTTTGTATATTTACAGTAGGAAATTACAACATGTTCTTTCATGAACCATGATCTTTATTACTGAATCCCCTAATGATTTTGGCATAAAATAAAATCAATAATTTTTGACCCATACCAATGTTTTTGTTATTGCTACACTAATACCCCAGAGACTTAAGACTTCTTTTGTTCTCCAGGGTTCACAATTGATTAGTGCTAAAGAGTAATTATTGTTACAAAAAGATTTCTATGTGATATAAATGCGCCTGTTCTTTGTGATCCAACTATCAAATCTGGATCCCTGGATCAATATACAGATGCACAGATCTGGGAAGCACTGGAGAAAACGCACATTAAGGACATGGTGAGTAAGAGCAGAACGTGTTGGATTCATTTTACTAAGTCTGACTTAGGAATAAGTCCCAATGGTCAGTATTACCATTTTAATATTTTAATTATCATTAAAACTGAATTTGATTATCGCTATTTGAAAAAAAAACTTGTGGTAAATACTGTTCAGCATTAAGCAATGTCTGTAGTACGTTAGTAGAGAACATGTTATGTTGTGAATCACACAGCAAGTGTTTTTTGTTTGTTTAAACTCCAGCCAACATTTTTAACCAACGAAAACAAAAAGTGCATAGTGCTGCTCGTTTTATTTGTTGTGTATGAGTACTATTTGAACACTTCCAGCACATTTTAACCGTGATAACCGTGATCTTCTGGTCACTATAATCGTGATATTAAAGTTTCATACTGATTTTGTGTTTTGTTTTTGGGTTGCTGTTTTTTCTGGAGATTTTGTAAATGTTGTTATATTTTTTGGTAAGTAAGGCTGCTTAATTAACTGCATTCAGAGGTGACGGACAACGGAGAGAACTTCTCGGTGGGGATAAAGACAGCTCTCTGTGTGGTGGCCAGAGCTCTTCTCAGACACAGCAAGGTAACCGCTGAGATCAGATACGCTGCTCCTCAACCCATTGTTCTTGCAAAACTAAACAAACCTGTCCTAATTTGACTAGCTTCTTCCAAGTAAGAGAAGTTGTGCCAAAACATCATCAACAACTAAAGTTACAGCGTTCTTCTCCCCCTTTAAAACGGATGAACTGGTTTGTTTAGCTGCTTTGACTATATTTGATTATATGGTTAGCTGCGGTGTGTTATTTGCATTCGTGGTTGTTTTTCTCCTGCTGTTGTGAAGCACTGGCGAATCTCAGCTGTTGTAAATCATTGGAAACATTGCCACCACCTTGCAGACAGTGAACATCTATTGAAAATTCACAGTATAGAGTTTTTCCAAGTCGTCTCTCTTGCGGATACTGTAAACAGTTGGTCACACTATCTGTGCAATGATATGAGAACTGGACATGATTTAACGAGTTTGCTTAAAGCACAGGAGTTAACAGTGATACCTGATTATCATCCCATTGTAAATGATTCCTCTTTTCTCAGCATTTTGACTCCAAGGCCTCGAGATTAAAAGTCTTTCATCCATGGATACGCCTAGTTTCTGTAAAATAATGTCACTAAAATAAACCATTTAATTTTACATGACTCCTTACATTCTTTTGTGTTTAAAAATATATTTTACTCATAGTGTCTACTCTGATTTTAGAGCATAGCATAACTAGAATATGTGTATCTAGTAATGTGATAATATCCATAGTTTTTACTGGTATTTATTTGTTTGTTTGTTTTTGAGATAACTTGAGTGCTCATATATCAAGGTTTTCCTGGTTTTTAAAACAAAACAGTTAGATAATAGTACAACATTTCACTGTTTAGGAAGTGTGATAATAAATATCTGATTTTTAGTGTGTTGTCTGCTTGTTTGGTCTGTTTTAAGTCTATTGAGAGGCCCTCTTTTTAAAAAAAAATGGTTTTTTGCTGCGGTCCCTGTTGATAAGCCTACCAATTTAGAAACTTAAAAATAATCTATAGCTGAATAATTTGTTTATTACTTGATCAAAAATCATAATAGACTAATTGGCTATTTTTAAAAATCGACAAGAAAGCCATTCAATTAATCCTGCAACCTTTTCAGCTATACATACAGTACGTCAAAAGGTTTGAACATTACTATTTTTAATGGTTTTTGAAAGAATTTATCTGCTCATCAAGCCTGCATCTTATTTGATCAAAAATAAGGTAAAAACATGTAATATATGTGATTATATTATTACAAGTTAAAAATAATGTTTTTAAATTGATTATACTTTTGTTCTGTAATTAATCAGTTTATTCTCTAATGACACAGCTGAATTTTTAGCGATCCATATCACATGATCCCTTTACAAATCATTCTAATATGATGATTCAATTCATCAAAGTTGGAAACAGTTCTGCTGCTTAATATGGTTCAGAACATGTGGATACTTTTTTTAGGATACTTTTGAATGAATAAAAAGTGCAAAAGAATAGCTATTTTTTATAAAATATAAGTAATTGTGAATAACAATAACCATTACTGTCCCCTAATTTGTGGTCATTAATTTTTTTTTTATCATTATCTTTTTTTTTAACATACAATCAATACTTGTTATTCAGAAACACGCTGGTGTTAATTTGGGAAATAAAAAGTGATAGTAACAAAAAGATATTTTAAAATATATATTAATTAGACGTTTTTTTTGTATTTTGAATAAACATGCAGTTTCTTTTTAACCTTTTATTTCATTCAAATATATTTAGACCACAGAACTGTGTCCAACACTCATAATAAACATCAGAATATGTAGAATGAGTTCCTAAATGATCATGTGATAAGACTGATGTTATCATGTGACAGCTGAAGGCGTGGAGTAATGATCCTGAAAATTCAAGCTTTGCGCGTCCACAGGAATAAATTATTTTTTTTTAAGTTATGTTACACGATAGGAAAACTATATTTTGTTACGTTGTAATAAGATTTCACAATATTACTTTTTGTTTTCTGTATTTTTTGATTCCAATAAAGGCAGCTTGATGAGCAAAGAGACTTTCCCTTTCAAAAACATAAAATCGTAATGTTTCCAAACCTTTTGACTCTGTACTGTAATACAACACACACAATGACCTAAAAAGCTTCGTGCTGGAGAAGTGACGGCCATTAAACAGATTTTGATGATGACGTTCGTGATCCCAGATTTGTTGCTGGAACTAATCTTGTGATGTTTTGTTCTTCAGATCCTGCGGTTTAGACAGGCTACAGCTTCTATAGACACGGACAGACCGCTCATACAGACACCATTCTCAGGCTCTGCAGTGGCTGCATTACTTGGTGATCGCCCATCGCCTCACACTGTGCGGACTGGACAGGACAATGGTCCCTGGACCAGGGGCATTCGGTTCTCCTCTCATCTGCTGCGTTTTAATATGATGATACATCGACCCCAACGACTGCAAACACTCCTATTGTGTCTTAGTATTTCTAATAAATACACGATTAACCCGTGATATTAAGCTTACATTCTTAAATAAGGTAGAAAAGGTAAAAATGTCCATAGAATACGTTTTGAAGGATAGTTCACCCAAAAATGATTTAGTCACCCTCAAGCCTTTCTTCTTTGCAACGAATACAGTCAGAGGTATAATAAATTATATCCAGGCTTATCCATGCTTTATAATGGGAGTGGATGGTACGCAACTTTGAAGTCCAAAAAAAGGCCCCTAGCCATTTAAAAATCACACGGCTCTGGGTTTGTAAAATTAGAAACGAAACATTGTTATCCCTCTGGAATTGATCGGATTATGAAAAGTGTGATTATATCAAAGTTTAGGATCAGTAGTTGTTTATGCGTTTGTTTTTTTTTTTTAAAGAAGTCTCTCAGATGCGCATCTAATCGATTTTTTAATCAAAAAACAAAAAAACAGTAATATTGTGAAATATTATTACAATTTAAATAGTGTTGTTTGGGTGTAATATACTTTAAAATATAATTTATTCCTGTGCTGTGAACCGTTTTTTGCTGCTATTTTGTTTTTGTTTTTTTGTTTTGGAACCTGTGAGATTTTGACAGGATTATTTGCTAAATAAATAAAAAAAGAGCATTTATTAAAAAATAGAAATTCTTTGTAAATATACACGACTGTGTAAAAAGTTTGAGGTTATTTTTTTTATTTCTGTTTTTTTTGTTGTGAAAAAAATGTAACTTTTATTCAGCAAGGGTGGGTTAAATTGATTAGAAGTGAATATAAAGAGGTATATTGTTACAAAAGATTTCTATTGTGTCAGAAAAATATCCATATTTACAACTTTATAAACCTTAATCTCTAGCTTCCACTAACTGTCGTACTGTCTTTGGGAGTCATGACAGGCCTTAAGCACCAGCATAAAAACACACTCATCTAGTTATCGATATCGACAAAATCTACAAAATTATTGAAATCGTTTTTTGTCAGTATCTCTCACCCTTATGATTTAAGTGTTCTAGTTATCGATATCGACAAAATCTACAAAAGCATTTATAAGAACACAGCTCCAGCATCCCCAAAAAAAAAATAAAATATGAGAAAAAACAGAGCTAGATATAACGTCAATTCAATTAATGTATGATCAACCTCAACGGTGGCGTCCTGTAGAAATCTCACATAACACATCAATCTTACATGATGTAATGGTAAACTAATTGTGTTAAACATTAATTCTATCAATCATGTCACAGGTATATACACAGAGAGAGCTGTCAAATTACATTAACACATGAACTGAAATGACGGTTTCAAACCATTATGCATATAGCTATGTATCTTTCGATACTCAGACTATAATTGTATTCTAAAAATCAAGTGTCACTTGTTTAGAGGATGCACTTGGTTTGATATTTGTGTCAAAACCTGCAGATCCAGACAACAGTATGCGGCATCTACACTAGTAAGTCAAAGTCATGCTGATGTGACATTTCGCCCCTCTTTGAATAGATTTTGGAGTGTTGACACCCTTCAAAGCTTGCTGCTGGCCACCGAAAACTCACGCTTTTCTGCGCCATGGATGGAGGCAGCAGGAAGAAACGCTTCGGGTCACAAAGCTAAGAAGTACGCAGGCGACTGGAACGCAGCAGCACATCCAGAGATGCCGGAGAAGATTGAAATCCTTGACGCTGCTCAAACTGAGATTGTCCGCTTGTTTGTTGTACTTTAAGACAATGATCATAAAAGTTGTTATTAGCACCGAGAGAGAGTCTGAGTTTATATAGTTGGATGATGTCAGTAAGAATACTCTCCGATGGGAAACATTCACGCTGAGGCACTTTATTCTGCCTGCCGCAGGAAGTCAGTCTGGAACAAGTGTTGATTGAGTGTGTTTCTCCTATGAGACTTCCTTCTGCCTGGCGCTGGGGGAAGTAAATTGTGCACACATGGATAATCTATTTGTTTTTCAGCATTCTTGCTGTGTAAGTTATGCAGATATGTTCGACCGTAAGTTACCGATTGATTGCGCTTATATGTACTGAAGTTTTCAGAAGATCAGGACCACACCCCACACATATTCAATCTCCAATATTTTTATTAGAATTATTTTTGCATTATCTACTTCTGCTTTGTTTTTACTAATACTGTGTAAGTTTGTGCTCTGCTGTTTATGTTTTAGCCAGGTATCTGTCAACAGCATGGTGCAAATAGTGTTTTAGTGCCGAAATAGGCACTAATTCCTTTAAAAATCCTTACAACTGTCATTGAGTTTTTCATTAGCGGGGTTGATTATATCCTCCGAAGATTCCTGGCAAACCCAAAGAGACTTTAATTCAATGTTTGAAATCAAGGTCGTTTTCATGCAACACGTGGAGCTGGTAAGAATTTAATGCTAATACCTCATTCATTCTTGAGGAGTGACTGACTACTTCATTTCAAGACTCCCACTTTGTGAACTCTTCAGATGGATGACTTGGTTGCTTTTATCAGTTTCCCGGCTGAAACATTGCACAGTGAAAATTTTTTGGTACA
This sequence comes from Cyprinus carpio, assembly GCF_018340385.1. Classification (NCBI taxonomy): domain Eukaryota; kingdom Metazoa; phylum Chordata; class Actinopteri; order Cypriniformes; family Cyprinidae; genus Cyprinus; species Cyprinus carpio. The sequence continues at coordinate 26,767,397 of NC_056585.1, read as the reverse complement.
TGAAACATTCAGAGCCCTTCTGAGAGGTCTATTTATATTTTTGTATATAACCTATATCTGGCATGACTGTGGTGATATCTGTTTATCTGTTTTAGCTGGGAACAATCTCAAGATACTGAGAAACTTGGTTCATAACTGCGATACAGTTGTGCTACAATCATTAAGAGTTGCCCTTGGTTCCTTTTTATTCCGAGATTACTAGTTTTGTAGGTTGGTTTCAATGGACCCTTGTTTTATTATTTGTTATAAAAAGCTTTTATTGACTATAAGATATATATGTATATACCTTTCACGTTTGTGTTGTGTGTGTGGTTCATGTAAACCATAGTAAATTTGTATTTATTTAGTTTTGACCTCGTGTGAGACACTTGTTGTAGGGCTGAACTGTTTATAAATCAATGTAGTTGTTGCTTTCTTTACTGTAAAATGCAACAATCAATCAATAAATTAAGGGGATAGACTATACAGATTTTGCACAGTATAAAAGTCTTATGTTTATGGAAAGTCACCATAAAACATGGCAACCCAATGTGTGTGTGTGTGTGTTTGTTGTTTTTTTTTGTGTTTTAATAACTTAAATTTTCAATTCTTCCATTCATTTCCTAATTATGCATTATTTTTTGATGTGATCGCAATCACCCAAAGTTTTTTGTTTACATAATATAGATGTGTGTACTGTGTATATGTTTTTATGTTGTAGGTAGGTATATATATCCACACATTGCCGTCACGGTCTTTCTAAGTGTTCAGGCTCTGTCCTGTTGCTCTAATTCTTCAGATATTAAAAGCAGGGAATGTGTCTTAATTAGTTATAAGCCTTGCTTCTGCTATCTAAGTCTTGCATTCGACTCTATGACACACGCAAACCAGGATGCAATACGAGGAAGTCGAGAAAAGCAGCAATTTGGTGCTAAAGAAAAATAGGAAGTACAATTAGAACTAAAAGAAAAACAAAGGGCATGGAGAAATCAAGAGTTTTGGAAACTACCGGCGACATTCAGCCACCACACGCCTACCTGAGTCAGCTGAGAAAAACAACCGTAGTTGAATGACTACTGTGAAAATGAACCTAAAATACACTGTCCCAGTAAAATCAACCAACAACCTCCAGAAAGCTGGGGTGATGCGCTGTCAATCTACAGTCTGCAGGAGATATTTGACACAGAATTACAGAAGCTACACAGCAAAATGCAAACCTCTGATCAGCACCAAAATCCGAAAGGCAGATATCTTCACAAATGTGAGCCAGTAGAGTTTTTGGAACTGAGTTGATGGACCGATGAGGACAACGATGGGGGGAACCTTTATTTAAGTGACTGGAAAGTCAAATGTGTGGGGACAAAGGAACTGCTAAATGCTCCTGATCATACAAGCGCATCTGTAAACGCTTGTTAGAGGAGGGTCATGGCGTGGGCATGCATGGGCTTGTCTCTAGAACAGGACCTCTTCGATTTTGAATGATGACTTAAATGTATGATGGAATTACAGCAGAATGAATTTGGGAAGGGTCCAAAATCATCTTGGCCACCAACATAATTCAAGAAAATGCCACCAACTCATTGCCTTCATATTGGATCAGACAGTGACGCAAAACACCCTGCCAGTTCAGTCAAGGACTTCTATCAGGGCAAAGAAAAAGTTAAAGTCTTAGCCTGCCCCAATCCATCTCCAGATGTAAATCAGATTGAACATTACTTTCACCAGCTGGAAGAGGAGACGGTTAAGAACAAAACTCCCCAAAACAAGCAACAGTTGGGAATTGGCTGCATTACATGCCTGGAAACGCATTTCAAAGCAAATCCAAGATTCTAGGTAGATTGTTCTATGGGTTTCAGACTCAACTGCTCTGATTGCAACGCAAGGGATCTGCAACTAAGTATTAGCTTATATTTTTAACAATCTGCCTTAAATTCAAATGAATACGTTGCATCACATCTAATAGTGGTTGAACTCTAAATCTTGTCCTTTTATAATTTGGTATAAAACATGAAATGTGTCAAAAGACCTAATAAATCAAATGGGAGATTCTGTAGTTTGTCGGTCAATACGCATCTCAATATTCATCTTTTAATCACATTTGCATAGATATTATCTATTATTTAATAGATATTATATATAGATATATAATATTAATCACATTTGCATATATATATATATATATACATGCAAATATTTTTAGAATATATACATGCATTTTGTGAATTATATATATACATCATAAATGTATGGTATGCTATTGGATGCGAATATCGCGATTAATCATTTTGACGCCCTAGTATTTTCCCGTGTATTTTTTTTTTATATTAGTTTTTTTGTTTATTTTGTTACTATGCATACCTAATAAGACAAACGCTGTATAACATAGTACTATTAAAAAACTTTGTATTATTCCATGGCCCTCACTTATGACTTTTATGGATCCTAATAGCAAACATGAAAGCATTTTATTGCCTAATAAGATAATTCATCAAAAATCCACAACCCAATACAAATTACCACACGACCTGCAGAAAGGAAAATCCATCAAGAAGCGCCATTTGTTGTGCGGCGGGACTTTATGTTGTTGTGTTACCCATCTCTCGTCGGAGCGGAAGCTCGGTGAAGCAGCGGAGCTCTAACGCGCGCAGCAGCGCTCAGGATCGGCCACACACCGGCTGACACTGCCGCGGGGTTGATGGCTGCCTTCGGCATTCTGAGCACGAACACAGGCCTCGTACTCAAACGGCCCAGGACTCGGTCCTCCGGACGTTATCCACAGGACCCCGCAGCAAAAGAGTTAGACGACTTCCAATTCTATTCATTTGTACGACCTTTAAGGTTCAGCTACTCCACAAAGCATTTAAGCGGGGTGTTTAAGTCAGGCCCTTCTTCGCTAACGCCAAAACAATACCCAACGGCTCGCTAGCGGAGACATAAAAACATCATTTATGTCCAAATTATTTCGCTCTTCTCTTTGGTTGCTGTTGCAGATGGTTGATAAGAGAAACAGCACGCCCTCATGTTTTTTTATTGTTTAACCCCGCTTTAAAATATGTATTTTATCGAGAGCTTTTTATTTAAAGCTGCTTTCATCGCTCCAGCGCCGTTAAAAAAGGGCCTCATGAAATCTACAACCGTTATTATCAATACTTTATGTGTTTTAGGAGGGGGGGAAAGAAAGCCATTAAAGCATTGGTAATTGCAAATTAAAGTAACGTTAAATGAGTTGTAATGCAGTCCTAATAGACTCGTTTTGTGCTGGCGAGGGGTGTTTATGTTTTGTTGACAACTTCGATTGGCAGTTTGATGTTTATCATTGTAAAACCTAACAATTTTTATACGCCGAACGTCTCGCTACGCAGCATTTCTGGGGCATCAGAGGTTTTTTTTTTTTAACATTAATGATCTATGCATGCAAAAAAATGTGCATATGATGCCTAACAGTTTCTGTCTAGCTAGAAACAGTCTCAGATGTTCAGCAAATAGAAGATAACAGAACAATGAAAAAGAAGCAGTCGATAGGCGTTTTGAACTATATCTTTCATTATATGTGACTTGCATCATAAGTGCTTATTATTTATTACGCATTGCATGTGACATCTTATAATTTACTGCACCGTGCTAGGTTTTTCTGTCTGAATGCAGCGTTTGTCTTCTTGATGCTTTTTAAAAAACTCGTTGTGTGATTGTGGTTTCTCTGGTGTGTCTGATTAATCTCTCGTCAGCACATGCGGGTGACATCGAAAATGAGAAAATGCATGCATGAGCCATTTTGTAACCGAAACTCTCTCTCTCTCTTGGGTTAGGATGAGTTGACAGCATTGAACGTCAAGCAAGGATTTAACAACCACCGGCTGTTTCATGCGCTGAGTCATGGCATCGCTAAAAAATGTCAATTTTCAAACCCTTCAAAGAGTAGATGATCAGTAGCAGAGGTTGTCTGCATGCCTTGGTTTATCATTCCCATTCTCAATTGTTTTGTGCAATGCAGATTCGTCTCAGAAACGAAACTTTGTCTGTTTTTGTTCGGATATCTGGACAGTTGATGGACAAATGGGACACTGTGCAAAATATTGAATATCACAGATATTGGAAAGTTTTTAGACGCCACCATCAGACTTTTTCACAACTCAAAAAGTATCTTTACATCAAGTCAACATATGGCAAAGTGAATAATAGAGCCATGGATTTGTCAAAACACATTGTCTGCAATTGACCATTAACTGTGGGTACAATCCATATATCTAGATATATAGCCTGTGGAAAACACAATTCAAGAGGACCACTTGAGTTGGTGTTGATGCTGTGTTGCGTCGCCCCACCAATTTTCATGTATATTTGTAAAAGACTGAAGAACATTTTACAAGGAAAAATGTTTGTCATTTAGACATATGACTGACAATTGGTCAAAATACAGCAAAAAGATGGCATGTTTCGCAGACATGTTTATTTAAATTTTTAGACCAACACAATCCAATTTTTTTTTAACTTCAGAAGAGTTAAGGAATCCCCGGTATGTTATCGAATACCCGCTGATTTCAATCACACCCAAATGAAACTTGGTTTGAAAAATTTGTATTTTGACCATTGTCATTTTCTGGCCGCTCAGCACCCCCCCAAAAAAAAAATATGTATATATATATATACTTATTACTAGAATATATATAGTTATCTTATATCATATATATAATATATATATATACACGTACAGGTCAAACGTTTGGAACACAATTACTATTTCTAAATTTCTTCTGCTCATCAAGGCGCTGCATTTATTTGATCAAAATACAGAAAAAATAAAATGTGAATATAGTGATATATTATGATTACAATTTAAATAATTGTTTTTTTAAATAGTTATTATACTTTAAATTATACATTTTTTCTGTGATGAAAATGCGAATTTTTAGGATCATTCACACTGCTCCTTTAGAAATCAGTCTAATCTTATGATTCATTTACAATTGTTGGAAACCGTTCTTTTGCTGAATATTTTTTTCAGAACAGTGTGATAACGTTTTTAGGATACCTTTGAGAGAAAAAAAACAAAAAAAGAAAAAGCAGCTAGCCTAGGTTTTGTAAAATAATAATATTCAAATTTGTAATAACATACTACACTACTTGTCAGTAAATTTGGGGTCCCAGTAATTTTTTTTTGGTTCTTCTTTTTTTAATTAAAAGAAATACTTTTATTCAGCAAGGATGTGTTAATTGATAAAAAGTGAGGTAAAGACAAATAATCTATTATGAATTAATATATATTAGAATTTTTTTTTTTTTGATAAATGCCCAGTTCTTTTAACCTTTTAGTCATCAAATAGTATTTAGACAGCGAATGTTGTCAACACCTTCATAACTCTAATAACATCAGCATACTATGCTGAATGTAAATGACTTTCCTAAATGCATCATGAGTGACTAGACTGGACTGTTTACATGTGACACTGAAGAGCTGGAGCTCTACATGCGCTGAAAATTCAGCTTTGCCATGGCCCGGAATAAATTATTTTTTTAAAGTATATATCAGAGCCAAATAGGGACAAACTATTATTTTAAAGTTGTTATAATAATTTCAACCAATATTACTGTTTAAAGTTTCTGATTTTTTGATCAATCATAAATGCCAGGACTTGATTGAGACAGAAGAAACTTCATTTCAAAAACATTAAAAATAGTAAATGTTTCCAAACTTTTGACTACTGCTGTATGGTATGTGTATATATATGTTATATATATATATATATATATATAGATAATATATCTATATATATATAATATACAGACTATATTTTTTTTTTTTTTTTTTTTTTTTTTATTACTTTATTTATTTTTATTTATTTATGTATTATGTATTAGTGTGGGGTGTGTTATATACTTAATATCTATGTATTGTACTTTTACTCAAACACCATACTTGCTATAATCCAGAGAGAACGTGAATTAATGTGTGTGTATGAACTTTATTGATTTATTTATTTATTTATTTATTGTGATAAATGTGCACTTTTTTTTTGAGTTTTCTGATAACCAAACACCACCGTAAGCAGCAAGTTTTCTCTGGTACCCAACACAGTAATAATCTTTCTATCAGCTAAGAAGTTGACTGAGTAAAGCCAGAGAAGAGCAGAAACAGGAGGTGAAAGGTAACGGATCATAATAAATGCCGCTGAGTTTTTTGTAATAATTCTTAGTTGCGTGTTTCAATGCCCAGACTTCACCTGAGCAGCACAAATGCAACTAGTGTTATACCACAAGCAATAGCAACGTCCTGTAAAATAACCAACATGCCACCTTAAAAGTTTTGAACATTCTCTATCTATCTTTACTCGTGTGAGCCAAATAAACCCTTAAAACCACACAATGAGATTAACAAACATATGGAAAAATAATACAAACAAAAGAAAACGAAGATATTAGTCAAACATGCAACACTGGATAGAGTATCCATTGTTTGTAAAAAAAAAAAAAACCTGACTTCGATTTTTTAAATTGCTCCCTTTTGACTGTGACTCACCATGAAAATAGCAGAGGAATCTAGCATGGTGTTAAAACATCGAACCTCTATTCGGTTAACCTAGGCACTCCTGTGGTACCTTCTGCTTTTCAGATCAGCTCAAACTTCAGCAGCATCATCGCGGAGTAAGTTACGCTGCAACACCTTTGCAGACACTGGCAGAGGAAGCCGCAGGTCAATCAGAAGGACAAACTTCTGGCTCTGTCACAGCGCGGTCGCAGAGCTCCATTAATAACTGGGTCACAGACTAGGCCGGACCAAACCCTTAATCGCAGCTCGCTAAAAAGGTTCGCTTTTTGCCATGCTGCAGGTTTATAGAACTCCTGAACAGAGCGCTTGTGTAGATCCAGAACATGGTGTCCAATTATCTTAAAGAGTATTTCCCTTCCGTAATAAATCTCCTGATATTTACTCATGCCCATGTCCTCCGTTTTCATTCATGTCTTCTGTCGTTCAGTCGCAAAGAAATCGAAGTTTTTGAGGAAAACATTCCATGTATTTATTTATTTTTTATCAAGGGGGACCAATGGGATGAAGGTCAAAAATTGCAGCTTCAACAGGGCTCCTACCAACCGATCCCATCTGAGGACTAAGCTCTATCTTATTCTAACAAAACCATCCGCTCTCTTTTCTAAAAAAATACAAATTTCAATCCCCTTGGAATTCTAAGGCTGTCGTCTGACTATCTCAGGAGGACTTTTTGTAGTGTTATGGAGCTTCAAAGTTTTTGACTGTTTAGATAAACCTTTTGGTTTTTTACCATGAAAAAGTCCCAACAAATGTAGCACAACATTAAAAAATGCTCACATAATTAAATAGGGTGTCACAGAAGCAAGAAATATGTGAATAACTCAATTGTGACAAGAAATCGGATAGATGACCTTAATAATTTCCCAGTGGGCACGATTTTCTATACGTTTTAACCACAAATGCCACATTTACCTTCCGGGCATTTCGAAAGCCCTATTCTTCCCTGTCTCAGCTCTCTTATTGTCTTCAGGGTTTGTAAGGGTTAGTTCACCCAAATTATAAAAATGAGTCTGCATTATGACTCACCCGCATGGCCGGTTCCAGACCCCGTAAGGACCTCCGTTCATCTTCAGAACACATGTTTAAGATATTTTAGAGTATATAGAATCGCGAGCTATGGGTGCTGTCCCTCCATTGAGAATGCTTATGGTACGGTATACTGTCCATGTCCAGAAAGGGTAATAAAAACATTATCAAATATCCAATGTTGACATCGCCAGGGGATCCGTTAGAATGTTATGGTGAAAGCATCCGAAATATAACTTTGTGCTCCAAAAATAACAAAATGACACGTTATCCGCGTTGGCGGCTCTCCGGGTCTGTTGTGTGAGCGTTTCACAGAAGCGGCAGGGAAGCGGGCTGCGGGGTTTCTCGGGTGGGTGTGAGTGGTGGGCGAAATGACCAGAAAATACGTCGCATGGCTGTCATTTGTTATGTGGGAGCAAAGGTATGGCGATGCTGCACTAAATTCAACGGACCCTCTGGAGGTCACATGGACTACTTTGAAGATGTTTGTAACCTGTTTCTGGACGGGCCAGTATACCGTACATACATTCTCAATGGATGGACAGAAAGCGCTCGAACTACAATCTAAAATATCTTAAACTGTGTTCTGGAGAGAACGGAGGGCGCAACGGGTTTGGGAAGACGACATGAGCGTGAGTTCTTAATGACAGAATATTAAATTTTTGGTTAACTAACCCTTTAAAGGTCAACTGTGGAAGTACCAACACAGTGTTTACAAAGTGACATTTCGCCTCGCAAAGTAAGTTGAAACCAGGTAACAGCGTAAACAATGCATGTCGGATGATTTTGATCCATGAGGACATTCGTAATCCAAGAATTTGCAAACGTTCAAGGCAGAGCTAGTGCGAGATGTGCACTTTGTGTGTGCTTTGTTATAGGAAACACACATTCTACGCATTTTTTGCTATTTGGAAAATTAGCAATGGTTGTGCTAGATAGACTTTATTCCTCAGCTGGGATCGGGTAGAGCCCTTTTTACACTGCAATTCGGAACCTTCATCCTGTGGTCCCCGCTTCGTCTCTCACTTGAAGTCCATTATATGAAAAACAATCCTGGAATGTTTCCTTCAAACACCTGGACTACTTTTTAGCCTCTCGTTTGCGACACTGAAGACAGAAAGACATTTGCACCATTAGTGAGAATGAAAACTAAATTCAGGAGTCTACTTTTTTTTTTATTGCGTGGTAGTGAACCATCCTTTGTTTCTGCATTGGTCTCATTGTTGGTGTGCACTAGGTGCCCATCGTAGCAAGAAAGAGGCTGTGTTCGGCTTACCGTGCCGCTCCGTTTGTGCGAGATATGCGCTATGCTTGGATGATTAAACGTGTTGTGTGCGTATCACGCTCTGCCATAACGTGAACCCATTAGGGAAGAAGTCCACGCAGTGCACCCTGCATAGGTTATTTGTGCTTTATTGTGCATCCGCTCTGTATATCAACACTGTCCTTAATGTCCTGTATTGTTGTGCTGTGGGATTGGGGCTTTGTGCTCGCGATCGAATGCCCTCACTGGGCTTGTATCTGGCTTCTGCAGAATGGACTCAGATCTGACTAAATACCGTGTGACAGCGCAAGCTGGCAGAAGGTGGCAGAGTTTTACAGACATCCGTCCCCATACCAGTGCGGTGCGGTCTCCGCTGCCCGTGCATCCTCCTGGTGAGGTGGAAACCGCCATGAAACATTGTGGAGTACCACGAGAATCTGCGCCCATGTTTCTGTTTTCAGGTGGGGTGTGGCCCGGTTATTATTTAAAGATGCAGTGCCGGTGTCTCCTTGAATAGCAGAGAGGCTGTCAGTTTTTTAAGGTGAATGCAACTCAAAACCTGCTGAATGATGGTCCCACAAAGATTTAAGTTTTTAAAAGGAGTAGTGTCACACTTTTACTCATCGCCTCAGTCTTCCAACCCCGTAACTTTTGTCCGTTAGTCTTTTGGGACCAACACAATGAGATAGTTTCTAAAATATGCTCTTGTTATTTAAAAGTTTGGGGTTGGTAAGATTTTCCTGTTTTTTGAAAGTAAGTCTCTTCAGCTCACCAGGTGCTGCATATATTTGATCAAGAAACAGCAATATATATGAAAATATTATTATAATTTAAAATAACTGTTTTACTATTGCTGAATATATTGTAAAATTTAATTTATTCCTGTGATGCGAAGCCTGTAATTTTTCAGCATCATTACTGCAGTCTTCAAGTGTCCCACCTGATCTTCGAGAAATCATTCTAATCATGATGAGTTGTCTGCTTCGAACAAGACATTTATATGGAAACTTTGATACTTTTTTTCTGCTGATTCTTTGAAAAGACTTTTTAAATGAACCAGAATTTATAAACACATTTTTTTTTGTATAACATTATAACTGTCCATTCACTGTTGCTTTTGTTGTCATTTGATCAATTGTTGAATGCATCCTTGCCGGAATTAAATAATTTCATTTACATCCATATTATCTTTTACAACTACGCCATGCATCTAAAATAAAGTTCAGTGCCACAGACTTTTGAAACATTAGTTTATAGTATTAGAGGAATGAATGATAGTGCCAATTTGATAACGATCCCAAATGTGGATAAAACATCACCTGGTCACAATGCATACAAAGAGCAGCAATTCTGTTACCCCTGGAGCCACAAAACCAGTCCTACAGTCCTCTGTGTTATATTTGTAGCAATTAGCCACAAATGTACATCGTATGGGGCAAAATTATCAGATTTTTCTTATGCCAAAAAGCATTAGGAGTATTAAGTAAAGATCATGTTCTCCTGAAGAGATTTTGGAATTTTTATACCGTACAGAATCAAAACTTAATTGTTATTATTAGATACTGCACTTGCTAAGAACTACATGTTGGACAACTTTAAAGATGATTTGTCTCAAGATTTACGATTTTTTTTTTTCGGCATCCCTCAGAGTCCAGTTTTGTCAAAATAGTTGTGACATCGCAACCCAATTATTGTCCTCTCCTAACACCATGCGACATCAATGGTAATCTTATTATTCAGCTTTCAGATGACTATGATCTCAATTTTGAAAAATTTACTACTTAAGACTGGTTTTTGTGCTCCATAGGTCACATTTGTCATACTGGCCCACTGTTTCATTATGATCTTGAGCAAAAGGGAGTGTTTGGGTTGATGGGATTGTTTATTGTGTGTATGTGGTATTGTGTGGCAGGATGTGTATGTTAGTGGCAGGAGAGAACAAAAAACCCCCCCATGCATTCCTCACCTGGTATGCTGGAAGTGGTTTTGAGCGAAGATCCAACCCTGATAGGACTAGCTTCTGCGGTTCCTGCTGCCTACTCGGCTCTGTTACCAGGTCCAGTCATCTGCAGATCTGTCCCTTTGTGTTGTCAATTAATTACATATGTCAGCTAAACTTAAGACAGTGGTGGTTATTCTAGTAGTTATTAATAATATTCTTGAATTTGATTTAATTTTTGATATTTTCTGTTTTCAGTTACTTAATTTTTGTTTTAAATGTTTAATTAAAGTTTTAGTAATTTTTGTTGTGTTTTTGTCATTTTTTATTGTTTTTTTTTTTTTTAATATATATAGGTTTTATTTATTATTTATTACACGAATTGCTTTAAGTTTTTATTTAGTTTTAAGCTACTTTAGTACTTACAAAAAGGATAAGTATTGAGTTTGCGACTAGCTGTGATTAAAATACCGTTTTTAAATATGTTGTTTTTTATTCACTCAGATCCAGAAGGTACCCTGCTCAATTATTGATTTTTGTTTAATCCAAAAAAATTTTTTCTGGTGAAAGAAATGCATACATGCGCAAAAACCCAGATCAGAAAATAAATTACAATGTCACAGATGTATATTTCACGAATTGTAGATGAGTGTCAAAAATGACATTTTTCACCTGACAATTTCCCCAGAGTCCAATTACAGGGGGGTGAAATTGATTTCATACAGCGACAATGGCAAAGCCATCGTGTATTTTTTACGTCTTACACAGAGATTTGCGTTCGCTGTCTGTTAGTGAAATCCTGTCGACTTTAGCAATCTTTGTTGTGCCATATGTTGCCAGTAATCGCCCATAATATCAAAAAGCACTTTTCAAGTTTTATTCTCCAAAGTTTTGCACGTCGTGACTCAAGAAGATATTTTCTTCTTCAGTAACAGATTTCTAATGCCTTTTTATATTTGGGGTCTTAAACAAACTTTTTTTTTGTCCATCTTTCATTTTTTTTTAAGGCCCTTCTATGGTTCCTTTTCCAGCGATTATTGGAGTCTCAATATGGCTTCCAGGAGTAAATTGTACACAGCCTTCAGTGGCCAAAACAACCACAATGTGGTTTCACTTTGTCATTCACTGAGCTTCTTTTTCTTTTTTAACAGGAATGGGCTGAGAACAAATAATATCGACAAATAGAAATGCATCTCTTGTTTCACTCTACAAAACATGTGCATGGACATACTTGCCCCAAGTATGCCATAAATATTCTTTTTTCCAAAGTTTTACAAGTAGTACAGTCTGACTCAAAGTCCACTTTTCTTGAATCTGACCCATTTTCAGTGGTTTGAAAATCAAAAGTGCTCACATTTTAACCTGGTTTTTGACCCCATAACAAAGATTACGATTTCTGCCGGATTTGTCTCCCAAAAATCAGGACAGAGAACGAGCCTTAATGATTGAATGGTCTCGTCTTAACATGGTGGTTATCTGAATGCATTGTGATTTATTTTGACCCAGTCTTTATTTTTGTCGGCGGTATCGGGGAGAGTTTGTGCAGTCAGCCTATTTATCGACGACGGCTGGCTGATGTTCTGCACACGCCGGCTCAATTTGCTGCTGAGCGATGGCAGTCTCGGACCAGGTCCAGGCGGACACCCGGCACAAAGCGGCATTTCAGCACAGCAGGGGGGAACGCCCTGCCCCCACCCCGACCTCCCAGCCTGCAGGGGGCAACCAGCCCCAAACCCCCTTCACAGACTTCTACATCTGCTACCAGCACAGGCCCGTAGTGTTTGGACTCAGCTGCATGCTGCAGGTACTGACACACACGTGTGTGTTATTCCAGCTGCGTTTCCTCGTCATCATCGGGTTTCTCTTGACACTGTTTTTATTCTGTTTGTCCCTCTGTAGAGTATAGGTATTTGTGTTGTCCCAGTAGCTCTGGTCTGGCACTACTCTCGGACAGATGGCCGTAATAAGACCGGCTCGCCATTAGACCTCTTGCGATCGCGCACCTCGAACCTCGAACCTTCCCATGCCGGGGGAAGGCAACAGCAGCCTTCAACCAGCAGGTTTGACTCCACTGGAGTTTCACATGATGATCGACGATCTGGCTCTCCATCTAATCAAAACAATTAATCTGGAAGGGAATGTGATGCTTTTCTCAGGTTGCGTGCACAAAGTGAGGGAGATGAGAGAGCAGATCAAAGAGAGAGGACAGGCCCGGTGGAGTTTAAGCTGGTCCCTTACGATAAGTGTCAGGAGACAACAGCAGGTGGGCATGAATGAGCTCTTCAGCATCTCAGTGTGGACCCAGGAATTATTTTTGTATAATATATGATCCGTGGTGTGTCGGTGGGTTTCACCATCAAGCACGGTTCTGCATGCGTTGGAGGTTTGGATAGCCACAGCTTTGAGAGTCTGACTTCAGCAATTCCCTGGATTAAGCTGCTTGTATAGCTCCGGATCTTTGGCTCCGGACAGAGCAAAGACGGACACGAGGTAAAGACAACTGTTTTTTTTTTGTTTTGTTTTGTTATTATGGAATTTCAAAGGATCAGAAGTGACACTTAAGAATTTTATAATGTTACAAAAGAGTTCTATTTCAGATACATCAAAGAATGCTGAAAAGGTTCTTGCAGGTTCCAGCACAACTGTTTTCAACGCGATGTTATCAAAACTTCTTGTGTGCATCAAATCGGCATATTAGAATGATTTCTGAAGGAGTTATGTGGACACTGAGGAGCTGGATAATGATGCTGAAAATGCAAGCTTTGATCCAAGGAATAAATTAATATTATTTTAATTGTTATATTTCACAGTTGTACTGTTTTTACTGTAATTCTGATCTAAGAGGTGCAGTCTTAGTGAGGCCCAGAAGACTTCAGACATAAAAAAAAAAATATTTGCCAGACAAAAAGTGTGCCACTAATGGACGACTTATTAACTGTAATGCAGATGTAATAAGTGTTTGATACTTAACGGTTACCGCAGCTTTATTGCTAATAACAAATGTAATTAATGTAGCAATAAACTATATAGTACTTATTATATCCACACTAAGATGACAAAGCTGGGATCTGATGTTCGATGTGTATGAAGTGCTGGTCACTGTATAGATGGAGTCGAGACGGCGATGCAGTGGTAACCCTGCTGTAATGAAATTGGGCTGTTTCCTGTAACCAAGGTCAGGGCCGCTTTGGAGCCATGATGGTGAAATAACTCCTGGAGAAGAGGCATACTGATATTGAGGCAGGAGGTGCACATTATTTTGCAAGCCTGAAAATGGTGTCATAATGTCCAGCTCGCATTTTCACCTGTTATCCTGTGTTTGTTTACGGTGTTGCGAGTCGGAGTCGTGCTGGAATGCTCTGTGTCTTCAGTGTCTCTGTCTGCTGCCACTCTCCCCGTTTTTCAGGACGTCCTGCTGCAGTCCTGGACACACAAGCCCCTGTGCTCAGTGAGTCATATTTTAGCGATCCTTGGTTTCTTTCAGTTCCATTAACCAATTAGAGAAGGATTACTTGTTAATAAGGTACAGCTACGCAAAAGTTTGGGATCAGTAGGAGTCTTTAAGAATTTTCTTCTGCTCATCAGACTCATGTATTTGGATGGCAAAATACAGAAAAACAAAACAAGTATATTTTGAATTATTATGGCAATTTGAAAATAAACAGTTTTGCTATCTTAATATAATTTTAAAAACAATTTAGTTCTGTGATGCACAGCTGTATTCCAGCATCATGGATTCTCAGTATACACGGTTTCCACATGCCTCCTTTCAGACCATAATTCTACACTACAAGCTTTATTCATTATCAATATAAACAGGCGTGGCTGGTAAATATTTGTTTTTGAAGCTAGCGTAACTTTTGTCATGATTCTTTGATGAATAAAAAGTTAAAAGGAACAGCAGTGATTTAAAATCTAATTTTTTTTGTACAATGGAATCTTCACTACTCACTTTGTATAAATTAGACATCCTTGCTTAATCAAAATTAGTACACTTTCTTTAAAAAAAAAGCAAAAAAAGAAAAAAAAATTGACAGACCCCAAACTTTGAAACAATAGTGTATCTTGTTACAAAATATTTCAGTTTTTACATAATGCTGTTGCTTTTTAACGTTTTTTAATTCATCAAAAACCTGACAAAAGTGTCACGGGTTCAAAAAAAATATTAGCAGCACACGGGCTTCACATCGATTATGAAATCAGCATGTTTAGAATGGTCTGAAGAGTGTGTGACACTGCTTTTTAAGGACTCGAGTAATGATGCTGAAAATACAAACTTCATCGCATCACTGAAAATAAATTCCATTTTCTTCAGTATACTAAAGATAAAAAACTGTTATTTAAAAAGATGCAATAATATTCCAATATTACTTTTTTTTTTCTCGCTATTTTTTGATCAAATAAATGCAGCTATGATGAGCAAAAAACTTTAAAAAAACAATAAAAAATCCTGACCTGGATCACAAAACTTTTGAGCGCCAGATACATGCGAGCCTAAAACTTTTGTCTCTGTGTCTGTGAACTGCCGAGCCAGGGGAACGAGAAAATGGCCGAGTGGAGATTCTCCAATCATCGTGCTGCTCTTCTGCAGAGGCTCATCGTCATGACGTCTTTCATCCAAACATCTACATGTGGCACCCTCATCTCCGGGAGGGAATCACGCGGTGACCTGGCCTCCAGACTCCCACCTGCCCCCGCCCGCGTTCCCCCGCGGCGAGAGCCCTCGGCGAATCGAGACGCATAAAAGTAGCAGGATGCCAGGAATAGCTGATGTATTAAACATATCGCTTTGCGTAGGCAAGTAGCTTTTTGGTCCACAGTCACGTTAGTGTAGTGGGAAATGGTCGGATTTGGCATAGAAGAGTCATATTTTTATTCTCTATCTGCCATTAATTGCTGTATATACGGTATATTTTTTTCGAGGGATACTGTTCGATGTCAGACGTCAATGGAGATCGATCAAACTCGAGTCGCTAACGTTTGATGAGGGGTGGAGAAAGCTTCTCCACTTTCTTCCGCGTAATGTGATTGTATTGCGCTACCATGATGTTTGCTGATTAAATATGTTTGCCATCGTCTGATCGACTTCAGCAGATGTTCTCTCCTCCGATGCACTGTGAGTCGAAGGGAAGCCCTCCTTCCGGGAGAAACCTTCCCTGAGCAGGGTAGAGCAAAAAGCACTGCTAAGGATAAGGGCATGGACCGGCCTTCCCGCTAGTTTCACCGAGCAGCCCACGCACATACAATACGCCACCAAAAGCCCCATTTCCTCAGGTGAGGCTCGCGCAGACATGATGGAAGGCTGATGCTTTCATAACAAAGATATAGATATGTTTTCATAAGATCACAAGTTAGTTTGGAGACCGATTCTCACGATTAACAGGACTCCTAGTTTGCTGCTTAATAATAGTCACTGTGGCTAAGGCAGTTGTTGAGTTTAGGTATGGTTGTAGCATTAAGGGATCTGGAATATGATTATGCAGAGATCAAGAATAAGGCATTAATATGTGCTTTATAGTACAGCCAAATATACTAGTAGTATGCGTGCTGCATAAGCATCTAGTTAATAGTGAGAATTGGTCTTTAAACTAAAGTGTTGCCGCTTCATAAATAACAAGGGTTTCTTTCTTTAAAGTAGTAAAGAAAGTCATCAAAAATGTATCAAGGTTTGCACAAACACAACTGTTTTCAACATTGATGGTAATAGTGATATTAAATGTTTCTCGGTGCACAGAACCAGCATATTGTTCAGTTATTTAGTCCTCAGGATTAATAATGCTAAAAAATCAGCTTTGATCACATTTTAAATTAGACCAAACTAAATTAGACCAATTATTTTAAATTGGAATACTGTTTTCACAATAAACTGATTTTACTGTATTTTCTGATTAAATGCCGCAGGCTTGTTGAGTTTTTAAAACATTAAAAGTTTTGAACAGTTTGTTTATTGACTGAACTGGTTGTTATTTCAGGAGGAAGCGCAGAGTCCATGAGTGCATAACCAGCGTCTGGTGGTTCTCTCTATGGGGTTGGCAAAACTTAGCGAGATGAAGCTTCGCCGCGCCATCAAGAAGATCACCAAAGACATCCTGAAGGTCCTCAACCGCATAGAAAGCACAGCAGAGACAGGTGCTGGCGATGAAGCACGACTCAGATTCATCTGAAAGTGTTAAACTGCACACATTATTAAAGGAATAGTTGTTGACTCAAAGAAGCATTTGCAGCATGTGTGTGCTGTATATTCGTTTTTCGTTGTCTTTGTTTCCTTTCCCTCAGAGGTGAGAAGGTTCAGAAGAGGAA
The DNA here is from genome assembly GCF_018340385.1 of Cyprinus carpio. NCBI lineage: Eukaryota > Metazoa > Chordata > Actinopteri > Cypriniformes > Cyprinidae > Cyprinus > Cyprinus carpio. Next base: position 26,750,345 of record NC_056585.1, on the reverse strand, counting down.
GAGGAGTAACCTGAGGGCCGCTTTCCCACCGCTGAAGACCTTATTCTCTAAATTCCGCACCCTCTCACCTTTGACCACACAAGGTCACCTCTCAGATCAGCCTGACTTGCCTCAATGAACTGCTGTGACCTGCTTTTTTTTTTTTAAAACCAATTTTCACCATTTCGCAGACATGTGCACGTGGAATGTAATGTTTTCTCATCACACGTCCCACTAATTTTGGGCACAGCCTGAATTTTTCATTTACGGTTTCCACAATCTTACTCTATGCATTACATTGTTTAAATCACTAATTTATCTAAAAAAGGTTTTTTTGAGTATATACAATTAAATCAAGGGTATAAATTAAGTAAATCCTTGCAGTTATTCTGACAGCTATGCAAACTCTAATATAACGAGTTTAAACCTTTATAACAGGCTACAGCACCTTTTTAAGTGTTCATTGTTAAAGTTGTATTTTAGTATTTTTTTAATTCAAATCAGGCCATAGGCTCGACAATAATTGATGCTGCAGTCATCAATGTTCTTTACATCAATGATTGCAGCAGGTTTCAGTTTAAAAGCAGTGCTGTCTCTCTAAACCTGATGCAAATGGCGCTTCCAGATCTGATCTTTACAGATCATTTAGGACTTTCAAGTCATTTAGGACTGTTTGCAAGGTCAACCGCCAAAAGCGGATATTTTAATAGAGTTTGTTGTGTGTTTTTGTCCATGAAAGATAACTCTGTGTGCTACTGGTGAACTGTATAAAGTGGCTTTCCATTTCTTAACACAAGTGAAATCTGTTTTGGGGGAAAGATTTGACAGGTGCAATTTTTTAAAAAGTTGTTTTTGCTACTGTGCCTTTAAGAGTTCTGTATGTCAGTGAGCTCTTGTAAGGATTGCCTAAACTGCACTGAGCCTGAATAAACTACACCGATGTTAAATTCTGAACAATTTTGAAAAAAATTAGCATCATACACGCGGGTCAACTTTGTAAATGGTTGCTGAGGAAAATTTAGGAATCGCACACTAAACAACTGAGGATTACACAACCAGGCTTTCAAATCATTCTCAACGCAGCTGAATAAATAAGCTTTCCTTTGATGTATGATTTGTTAGGAGAGGACAGTATTTGGCTGAGATACAACTATTTGAAAATCTGGAATCTGAGGGTGCAAAAAAATCTAAATACTGAGAAATCACCTTTAAAGTTGTCCAAATGAATTCTTAGCAATGCATATTACGAATCAGAAATTAAGTTTTGATATATTTACTGTAGGAAATTTATAAAACATCTTAATGGAACATGATCTTTACTTAATATCCTAATGATTTTTGGCATAAATGAAAAAACGATAATTTTGACCCATACAAGTTTTTTTTTTTTTTTTTTTTTTTGGCTATTGCTACAAATATCCCCCAGTGACTTAAGACAGGTTTTGTGCTCCAGGGTCACATATTACCTCATTGCTAGGAGATGCATTCTAAAATAATTTCAAAATGTCAAACATGTTTGATCTTCTCCAATTGGATGTAATCATCAGTCAAGAGTCTGTGTCCATCATGGCCTGGTTTTCTGCAAAATAAGTCAGTTTAATCTGCCCAATTTCTGCAAACTGGCTCTGAATTGCCAGCATCCAGACTGTAAATCTGGGCAAGAAATTTGTGCATAAGCATCCAAGCCTACTGATTTAAATTCCCTATAAATCCTGACCATCTCAAATCCACTACTTTAGCGTTCAGATATCATTCCAGATGGTGTGTTTGGGTTCCCACAGGTGTCCAGGAATGTTATGGAACAGATCGCCAGCTTTGCCTGCCAAGGGATGTCCTATCACCTCCCACTGGTCCAACACATCCAGTTCATCTTGACCTCATGGAGTATTAAGCTCAATATAAGTGGCCTCATTGACTTTGCTATACAGGTATGACAGCCGATCCAAAAAATATCATCGCATACATGTAGAGCTGGGTCAGTGTTGAATTTATTTGTCCATCAGTGATAACTTGAGCGTGTGTGTGTGTCAGTAGCTGATGAATGAGTGAGTTGAGGGAAGCAGAGCTCCTGCTGCTTGAGTCCTCCAAACCTGGCAGGAGTTAACACTACAGGGCTCTGTCTGGTACGTGGCGTTCTGCGGAGATGACATCCTGCCTCATCCTAAACTGACCAGAACCCGCCAAGGTTTCGATGGGTTGTAAGTTCATATTCGGGTCTCCACCGATAGAGAATGATGTTTAAAGGGATAGTTCACACCAAAAATTTAAACTGGTGTTCTTTACTCCCTCTCCGGCCATCCAAGATGTAGGTGACAGTCTTTTTTTCGTCAGTAGAACAATAAAGGAAGCTTTGTGGCTGAAATCGTGGTCCTTGGTGATTCATACAATTTTTTTTTTAGAATGAAAAAGCATATCAAAAGAGCACAGAATGACTCCCTGGGCTCCTGCCGATATGTTGTGGTCTTATGAAGCAAAACCGCCTCAGTCTGTGCAAAGAAACTGAAACATTATTTATTAGACTGGGAGTAAACCAGGAGTCTCAGACAATCGGTCCGGCGGATGGATGATGACCATGGAGCAGCACTTCACGTCTTGCGTTTTAGCACTTACTGATCTTTGAGCGTCATTAGGGTCGGGTACACATCTACCTTGAAAACCTACGAGCGAGCCGTACGCGGGCTTGCCACCCCTGAGTGTCGTACGGAGAGCCCGAGGCCCCTTCGCAGGGACATCACCCCATCCGTGAACTGAACCACTTCATTGAAACTAACTGTCCGAAAGAACCAGTTCACAGAAAAGAATCACATTCCCCTGTTTGTCTGAAGCTCTGGGTTACAGGTAATAATATTGTAAATAATGTTCAGCTTCTTGCACAAACCGATCGTTTCACTTCATAAGACCATAATATATCATCAGGAGCCACAGGTGTTCATTTTGTGTTCCTTGATATGGCTTTATTATTTTTTAAAAAAGCGGACCTGCCATTTTATGAATCAACAAGGACCACAGTTTTCTGCTAAAAAATCTCTTTACGGTTCCTACTGAAGAAAAAGTGACCGACATCTTGAATGACCTGAGGATCGAGTAAAATTAACGGCAGATTTTAATATTTAGGATGAACTGGTTTCTTCTTGGACAGTGATGAATATCATTGTCTCATTCTCGGGCAGGCTGAGGGATCGTAGTCAAGTCTGGCGTGAAACCCTGGCGGATTTGTTCCTGCAGCAGGAACGCTGTATCCTGGCCTATACTCTACGACCTCTATATACCTCCTGCAGTCACCTGAAGGAGCAAGTTGTTGGGAGAGATTTTCAGGTGAGAGCAACAAATCCATACTTCTTTTAAGTGTTTCCATATTCTGGTCTCTAATGGTGTCTGGTTTCGTTCACACAGTGAGTTCTGCTCGAAGGTGAAGAATTCCACTTACTATAACATCGACCAGTCAGACTCCACCATGCTGTGGGAAACAGATGTTCATGATCGACGCTATCGCTAATCCCACCGCGCACAACCTCAACCACTCCATGGTGGGAAAGATCCTCAATGACAGCTACGGGCTAAACGATACAGCTTCGTGTGTAACGTGCTCATGGACGTGTGCGTGGACCACCGTGATCCCGAGAGGTGAGCATCTAATTCTGTCGGTTTATGTTTTGAGCAGGATCATTATTAAATAATTAAAAACTTCTAATGGTTGAAATAAGATTTAAGTATTAGACGAAAAACGAAACAAAATGTTGTACTGTCAACTGAACTCAAATTAAAACTAAACCCTTATATTCAATTCAATTCAAGTTTATTTGTATAGCGCTTTTCACGATACAAATCGTTGCAAAGCAACTTTACACAAAATTAAGTTTCTACAATACATTTAGTAGTAAAAAAACAATAGTAATTAAAAATTGACAAATGCAAATTAAACCGTTTAAAATGAAAACTGAAAATACTAAAATAATAATATAACTAAATGAAATAACTAAAAATAAAGATAATTCTGAATATTGATAAAAGTAGAATATAAATAATATTATTAAATATTATAAATTGTATAATATGAATATTTTGATATTATATAACATTATTAATATACATAACACTGGTTTTGAGAAATAAGCCTTTACTTTTTTTGATAAAACATCAATATGAGAAAACCGACCGGTGATTAGTTAATAATTATCAGTAATAATCAAACTGAAATATTCCAGTTAATTACCCTGAAGGCAGTTTATGGTAGCAATAAACAATTAAAGATCATTTTATGATTTTTAATTGTTTTTTAAAACATTTACTATCGAAGTTTAAAATATAGAATGGATTAACATCTGTCTTCAACACTTCAAGACAGGAATTGTGTAATTAGTCTTTAGTAAACTTCATGGCTAAATAAAAAGATAATAATTATAATATAATTTGCTATCACAGAAATTACAGATACGATTATTATAAACACTGCCCTGCATCTTGTCTTATAATTCTCCGTGAGCATCTTCAGTAATAGCAGAACAGCTGCACCTGCTCTCCCGCGGTGTCCAAATGCTGTGTGGTTTGTTTCAGGGTGAATGATATCGGGATCCTGTGCGCGGAGCTGACGGCGTACTGTCGCTCTCTCAGCGCTGAGTGGTTGGGAGTGCTCAAGGCTCTCTGCTGCTCCTCCAACAACGGCAACTGTGGCTTCAACGATCTGCTCTGCAACGTTGACGTGAGTCAGCTTTCATCTGATGCATTGAGTGCTAACGTGTTGTAGCCGTGTGATCTCATTTGGTATTTTAAGCATACTTGTGCAGATGACTAAAACGTGTGTAGATCAATTTTTGTGGATTATCAAGGTTGCCGTAGAATGACTAGAAGAGTTACTCTTCAGCTAGAAGTGGATGGATGAGTGGTGAAATGTGTAGATGATTTAACCCTCGGCTCATCCAAGATGTTGGTGACTTTTTTTCTTCAGTAGAACAGTAAAGAAGATTGAAATGGTGAACCTTTGTAATTCACGAAATGCGAGTCAGCAGCTGCTCGTTTTTGAGAAAAAAAGCATATCAAGTAAAACAAAATGAACACTCGTGGCTCCTGATGATATATTGAGGTCTTATGAAGAGAAACAATCAGTCTGTGCAAGAAGCTGAACATTATTTACAACATCATTACCTGTAATCCAGAGCTTCAGACAATCGATCCGGAGTGATGTCCAGTTCACAAACGAATCATTCTTTTGAACCGGTTGTTTTTAGTTAATTAGTTGAATCGGTTCACCAAATCAGACTGAACAGTTCACAGCACGAGCAGCACAGATCTACAGGTACCTCAACCAAAACTCACTAACAGACGCCTGACAGTCATTCAGACTGGAAATGAGCAGAAATACCTGCATATCTGATCCTGTGATGAATGGATCATACAGTTCCTCCAACAGTCACTGAACTGAGGAAACAGTTCGACTCGGACTGAAGGCCGATGAGCCGCTGATATTCACATGAACCGAACACTTGAATTAAGGGCGAAATTAAGGTTTTTATGGTTACTTTATATGCTTTAGACTCATAAAACATCCACATTTCACATCATTATTTGGTGCTTTAATAATATAATTGCGTATAAATGACATCGAGTGATTACGTAAACCAACTAGTGAATTGAACCACTTCATTGAAACAAACTGTCCGAAAGAACCAGTTCACAGAAAAGAATCATATTCCCGTTTGTCTGAGGCTCTGGATTTCAGGTGATAATGTTGTAAATAACGTTCAGTTTCTTGCACAGACCGATCATTTCTCTTCATAAGACCTCGATATATCTTCAGGAACCACGGGTGTTCATTTTGTGCTCCTTGATATGCTTTTTTTAATTCTCGAGACTTGTATTTCATGAATTGCCAAGGATCACAGTTTCAGCTAAACATCTTCTTTACTGTTTTGCTGAAGAAAGTCAGTAAATTTTCACTTTTGGGTGAACTGTCCCTTTAAATGGCTGTGCTGGATGATCCTGGTGATAAATGAATGTGTTTTCTCTTTGGCAGGTGAGTGATCTGTCTTTCCACGACTCGCTGGCGACCATTCGTTGCCATCCTGATAGCTCGGCAGTGTTTGTTACTGGAGGATCTGGTGCGCTGTGTGGCCATTCCCTCCCTCCTGAAACGCAGGTACAGCTCTTTCCGTCATGTCCCACAGTATTCCTGCCATACAGACACTCCGTCACTGCATACCTCACTCTTGGAGTCGTCCAGTTTTTCACAGTTACCTAAGAGAGTTCAGAGAAATCAGACTGCCAGCCTCTTTGATGTCTCAACATTTCACACCAGGCAGCTCCATCTTTAGCTTCGTCCTGCGGTCAGAGAGCTGCTTCTGCCGCCCACAGTCTCTCTCTGTCTCCGATTGACTCAATGCACAAGGAGCTATTCAGGGCAGCAGTGAAAGATGGTGTTCAGAAGTGTATATTTAGAGAAAGAGCATGACATGCTGTGGGAAAACGTGTAAATGTTGGGATAACACTTTTATATAATTCTTTATAAAAGTAATTTTAATGCATTAATTATGCCTTGTAATGCACATTTTAATATTTTGTATGATCTCATGAATAATTGAAACCACAGTTGTTATACATTATAATACTTAGCTATGCATTGTTAGAAAGGATAATGCATTAAAACTGGTGACAGTCAGACCTTCAGATATTATAATGCTTTTTAACTTTGGTTACAATTATTTATGAAAATATATAGTGCATTACAAGTAGGGCTGCAACTAACGATTATTTTGCTAATCGATTAATCGGTCGATTCTTTTTACGATTAATCGATGAATCGGTTTATGTACTTATATTTTAGTTTTGCCCATTTTTTTCCCCAAGTAAATTATTAACAAAGGGTCTTTATCATTCAACATAGACTTTTTTAGAGATTTTAACCATTTTGCATTGTCATATCCTCATCAAAAACATACCTGGAGTTGTGTTTTATTATGTGTTGGTTATCCTTTGCCAAACTCTTCTGCAATCAAAACACTGACCCATACATACTCTAGCAAATTTCACAAGGAGGTTTCAAGTAATGTTTTCACCATGGCAGTCCTTACGGCTCCTAAAGTAGTTTAACATCCCGAACAAAGCATATTAAGGAATCTTTCAGAACATATTTTCACGAAGAATAAGAATAAAACAGAATAAAATTGCAGTAAATTGCATTTTATTACTTTTTTTTTTCCTGTAAACACACAGCTTATACCTGGGAAACAGCTTTATAGCTTATGCTGTGAAATTGTAAACAATCCTTCGAATAAAGTGCCAATGGCATGAAACCTGAATGGAACTCACATTTTAAAATAAAATTTAAAGTAAAATCCATCAGAAGGTTGTCCAGAAAAAAAATTGGACATACACAAAAAACCTGCTGTGTGAAAAAGAGCAGTGAATACTTAGAAAAAAGTGCATTTCAAATACATTTTAAACATTAACCTCTCTCATTCAGTCATAATTAGGCTGCAAGACTGAATTATTGAACTGGTAAACGACAAAGCTTTAAATGTTAATTGTTAAAAAGCAATGTTATCAGCTTTTACGACTAAACATTTGCAAACAACACTGTACTGCAGAATCTGCACAAATTAAAGTCTGCACACTGTGATTTTCATCGGATTTAAATATGTAGTGGTCCTTTTAACAGTGCAAAATTCAAAAATGTAATAAAGCGATAAAATGTTAAACAAAACAGCTTATGCCTGAACTGACAGGAATTCGACTACCTGTGGGAAATGAGGCAGAACACTATTCACTCATTATTTGAGAAAAAACTTTGCATTGCAGTGCAAAAAGGTAAACATGTCCAAATGTTCAGGGCTTAGGCTTGCTCTCTTTTTAGAGGATATGTTTCCTGCCGCAGAAAACAGCCGCAGTTTAAAGGTTACCTCTTCTTTTTTGCAGGCTCAAAGTAAAGTGCTCCAAACTTTGGATGACTTCGTTCGATTAGTTTTATCTTCCGCTTTTTTTCTTTTCTTTCTCGAGCTTATTCCACTGCCGCCTGCCTCACCCATCACGCTGAATGCTGCAGAGACGCTGTGCGGGAAGCACGTGACATAAAACGAGGCCAGCTATTGGCTATTCGCTACTTCTCCTGCTGTACTGGCTGAGTTAAAACCTCCGGTGGCTCATTACTGCCACACTTTGGTCACCGCAGATTTAAAATATGCACGAAATGAGCCGCTTACGGCAAATAAAAATTATTTAGCAACGAATCGATTACTAAATTAGTTGACAACTATTTTAATAATCGATTTTAATCGATTAAATCGATTAGTTGTTTCAGCTCTAATTACAAGCTGCATTATGATTGCTTTTATAATGCATTGTACATAAAGGCTTTACCAAGTGTTACCAAGAAATCAATAAATAAATACTAAATTAAAAACATAAAACTGCATATAAATGTTCACAATTTTTTAAGAAAGAACATAACTTTAAATTCTGGTGGGATTCTGTTCCTAAAGCAAATGATAATTGACAAAGTACTTCTTCTCAATGAATCATCCGATAACTTTGTGTAAGAATTTAAAGGGATAGTTCACCCAGAAATGAACATTAATTTACTCACCCTCATGTCATTTCACACCAAAAGACTTTTTGTACATCTTTGAAACACAAATGAGGGTATTTTTTAATGTTTCAAAAAGTTCATAAAGACATTGCAAGATGTGAATCACTTTACATGATGAACAGATTTAATTTAAGCATTTATTCACATATTAACATTGATCAACACACACACATAGAGCTCAAGAGATCAAAAACGATTAATGGAAGCTCAAACTTGCTTGACATGCTCGAATCAGTGAGGTTTGTTCTCATCACAAACATGTTTACCTTCTGTGTACATTCTTTCAACATTTGTGTCATTCAGTTTGGAACAACACATGTGAGCCTGGACCACAAAACCAGTCATAAGTGTCAATTTTTCGAAACTGAGATGTATACACCATCTGAAAGCTGAATAAATAAGCTTTCCATTGATGTATGGTTTGTTAGGATCGGACAATATTTGGTCGAGATACAACTATTTGAAAATCTGGAATCTGAGGGTGCAAAAAAATCGAAATATTGAGAAAATCATCTTTAAAGTTATCCAATTGAAGTTCTTAGCAATGCATATTACTAATCAATAATTAAGTTTTGATATATTTACAGTAGGAAATTTACTAAATATCTTCATGGAACATGATCTTTACTTAATATCCTAATGATTTTTGGCTTTAATATTTAATTTTTTATTTTTTTTAATTTTATTGTATTTTTGTTTATTGCTACAAATATACCCCAGAGACTTAAGACTGCTTTTGTGCTCCAGGGTCACATATGGTTGAACAATTCATGACTGAATGTGTGTTTGGTTGAACCAACACCTCAAATCAAGTCTGAGGATCCTTCTTGGTACTTCAAAGGATTCTTATGCCTGGGTGTTTGTTTATTCTGCTCGTTTGAGTCACAGGTGGTCTGTCTGGCGGTCTGCAGTATTGTGATCGATTCGTTCTGTTTGTACTGCGTTAATGCAGCTGTGAGCCAGAAATGGAGTCATATTCTGAAGCCAGTGCCTTTCAATAGAAGATGCAGGTTGTGACGTGTGTATGTGTGTGTGTTCAGCCTGTAGTGAGCAGGATTCTGAATCTGGAGCCAGACTTACCTGTAGGATCCTGCTTCATCTGTTCAGAACCCCGCAGCGCAACCCCTGTCCTCAAGACGGCACCAAATCAGGTTACAACTCCCTCCAAATCAACTCAAACTCTCTTTTACACATCCCACCTGAACGACTCTAGATGAACCCATAAAGCTGAGAATAACGTTTCTGTCCACAGACAAATCCACAGTGGGCATCCGATCGTCCTGCGACCGACATCTGCTGGCTGCTTCTCAGAACAGCATTGTGGTGGGAGCCGTGTTTGCCGTGTTAAAGGCTGTTTTCATGCTGGGTGAGACTTTGAGACTTTACTTTTCTATTGTGCATTCACGGTTTAGCTAGTCAAACAGGGAGATTAAAGGAATAGTTCACCCAAAAATGAAAAATTTGCTTAAAAATCAATTCACCCTCAGGCCATCTTAGATGCAGATGAGTTTGTTTCTTCATCAGGTTTGGAGAAATGTAGCAGTGCATCAGTTGCTCACCAATGGATGCTCTGCAGGGAATGGGTGCCGTCAGAATCAGAGTCCAAACAGATGATAAAAAACAAATGTTTTTAAATATAAAACCACACTAGTGCATCAATTAACATCCTGTGAAGTAAAAAACGTATGCCAGTGAAAAAGTAATCTGGTCTGAATCAGGAGAGAAATATGCACAGATGCACTGTTGGAAAACAGTGGACTTTTTCATTGGAGGGAGGTTTATTATGGATGATGTTCTGGCCAGAAGCAACAGATTAAAGTTCAGAGGAGTGGGAGATGTAGACAATGAGACACAGTTTATGTGTTCAGAATTGATTGGTCCCTTAAATCTGTGACTTTGTGTTTAATTCTCCAGGAGACGCCGAGCTGAAAGGTTCAGGCTTCTCCCACTCTGCTGGATTGGACGACATCGGAGAAGATGACATGGGCTCCAAAAAATCCGGAGGACGTAATGTCTCGATCGAAACGGCCAGTCTGGTGGTTTACGCCAAGTATGTGCTGAAGAGCATCTGCCAGCAGGTGAGGCTTTAAAAAGGATCAGATTGTCATACTTGGAGTAGTTTTAGCTGTTATAATCCATATTATAATACCAGTATAGACTGAAATTGTGGAAATATGTGACCCTAGACCACAAAACCATCATTAAGGGTCAATTTTTTTAAATTGAGATCTGAAAATCAATTTAAAGTTGTCTAAATGAATTCTTAGCAATGCATGTTACTAATCAAAAATTAAGTTTTGATGTATTCACGGTAGGAAATTTACTAAATATTTTCATGGAACATGATCTTAACTTAATATCCTAATGATTTTTGACATAAAATAAAAAATTATAATTTTGACCCATGCAATGTATTTTTTTGCTATTGCTACAAATATACCCCAGAGACTTAAGACTGGTTTTGTGCTCCAGGGTCACATTTTTCACATCCTAACCACTGGCTAGAAAATGACGATGTGATCTTCCAAATCTTGTGGAAATACATTTTTTTTTTTTTCTCTCTGGTTCAGGAGTGGGTGGGTGAGCGGTGTCTGAAGTCTCTGTCGGAGGACAGCAGTGCTCTGCAGGATCCGGTGCTGGTGAACATCCAGGCTCAGCGCTTGCTGCAGCTCATCTGTTACCACACAGGCAGCTGGACAGCGAGGAGGGCGAGAATCCTCAGAGACAGCGCATCAAGCGCATCCTGCAGGTCACACGCTCTCACACGACCCCATCAGAACATCTGCTCCTCAGCTTTTTATAGTAGTATAGAGTGAATTTTCAAGTGTCCAAGTCAAGTGTCATATTACAAAATGCATTACGGTCTTTTAGAATCAAAACTTTTTAGAATCTTGGCAACAAACATATCATTGGAAAGGTCTGAGTCTCAGGATTCCATATTTGGTGGTGGTATTTGAGTACTGAAGTAAAAATTGACAGAGAAATCTAGGGAAAAAATTCATTAAACAAAAATTCAAAGGAGTTTTGATGGCTCCCAGTGGCTGTTTGTGGTATGACGCCCTAAATAAAATCTCACAGGAACCTCAATTTTTTTCAGATCAACTTCAAATTTGGAATATAACTTATTTAGACACAAGGCTTTAATTTTATACCAATTTTAGAGTAAAACCTGTTATGTAAAAAATATTTATAATAAATAAAATATAATAAAATTAATATAGCGCATTTTATTTACAGTACATTTAAACTTCTATAACTTTTTGATACTTAATTTTTATGAAAAATCTGCTAATTTTCTTCTTTAAAAAGAGACCAACCTTAGGTCTATATTCCAAAGTGTTCATAAAATACAACAATTTAAGTTTGGATAGTGCACTTTAATGCCTATTTTAAAAAATGGGGGGTGACAGTTAAGGGGTTAAAAATGAATATAAACATGTCTGAAAACATGGCATCTTTTTTTGTTATTTTGACCAATTGTCATTCCATGCTCTCAATGACAACATTTTCTATTTAAAATTTGGAAGAAATGTCATCAGTAGTTTACAGAATAAAATGAAAATCACATTTAACTCAAACACGTTACTAAAAATCGTAAATCCAGAGAAACTGAGAATTTTCAAGTGGGTCTTTTTCAAGTTTCTGTCTTAATATTAATAATAATAGTAATTTATTTAATAATTTATATTATTATATTTAAATTGTTTGGCTTCCTAAAAATACCAGTGTGAATGTGATGTGGACTGACACACCGTCACAACAAAAAATAGGTTTTTAGTCCACTTTAAAGTCCTGGTACAAATCACTGCAGAATGAAAAGGAGTTAGAGTCCTTAATTTTTTTTTTTTTAACTTAAATATGTACAAACTTTTCTAGATATTCTCTTGGTTAGGTGTCCACCCACCATAGTCTCACAGAAGACAGAGTCCTGGGGAAACACTGTTAAACACATTTGTGGAGGAGTTTTTGAAAACCTGTTTGAAAACAGTCATTTGGTGAAGCTGTCAGTGCAAAAAATGCGACTTTCAGCGTTAAAACCCAGTAGACTAGACCTGCATACGTGAAGACAAACAGGTGTTTTAGACAGCGATGGAAGAGCGGCAGAGAGTGAACAGAGAGTCATTTCCCTGAGCTTAATTATTAATTTCACACCCTTTAGCCTTTAAGCCATGAATGATTTGTGTGGGTCTCACAGCAGCTCATTATTCTGGATCGGTTTTCATCTTCATAGACAATTCATAGACAAAAACTTCAGTGTGTGTGTGTGTTCACTGCTCTGTGTGTGTGCACTTCGGATGGGTTAAATGCAGAGCACTAATTCTGAGTATGGGTCACCATACTTGGCTGAATGTCACGTCACTTTAAGGTTAAGTTGGGGGTATTAATTTCTGCTTTGATTGCTTTAAAAGCATTCTTTCCATATTCCGTCTGCTTACAGAACATGGACCAGTGGACCATGAGACAGTCGTCTCTCGAGCTGCAGCTCATGATCAAGCAAAGCTCAAATAACGTAAGCCGAAGCGTGTTTGCTGAGTTCATCACCGTTTGATGATTTCTCGTCTCTTCTTAAGGTTTGTACATCTGAACCCACTCTTTACAGGAGCTGTATTCTCTTCTGGAGAACATAGCTAAGGCCACCATCGAAGTCTTCCAGAAGTCTGCGGAGATGAACTCTAGTAACCCCACCTGGAATGGCTCTGCGGTTTCGAGCAGCTCCGTCTCCAATAGCAACAGTGCCAGCAAACTCAAACCTGTGCTCAGGTCGGTGACCCCAATCATTGCTTTGTAGCTGAGGGCTCTGTGTTCTTAGTTATTTTCAGTTTGCTGAGTCGATGGACTGGCCTCTCTCTTCTTCAAACAACACACAGCAATGTTCCCGTCAGTGTCTAAGATGTAAGAAGAAAGCGATGCTGTGCAGCTCATGCCCTGCTTGTTTCTCAAACACTGTTGTGTTTCCTCCAGTTCCTCCGAGCGTTCAGGGGTCTGGTTAGTGGCCCCTCTGATTGGTAAGCTGCCCACCTCAGTGCAGGGTCACGTGCTGAAGGCTGCGGGTGAAGAGCTGGAGAAGGGACAGCACCTGGGACCCTCCTCACGGAAAGAAAGAGATCGGCAGAAACAAAAAAGGTATTAGAGTTAACAACAGCTTTATTTACACTGTCGCTTTTCTCCTGATGTGTAGTGTCTCAAATGTGCCTAAACATGTTGCCAAGATATACAGGTTTTGAAAGTCGTTCTAAACGAAAGAAAAACAAAATTATACTGCCCTCCAAGATGAGTTTCTATGACAGTGTCACATGATCCTTCAGAAATTATTTTAATATGCTGATTTCTTATTAACGATGTTAAGAGCAGTTGTGCTGCTTATTATTGTGGAAACTGATACTTTTTTTTTTTTTTTTTTTAAGTATTCTTTGATATATACAAGTTCAAAAGAACAGGGATTATTTAAAATTTAAATATTTTGTAACATTATAAATGTCTTTACTGTCGCTTTTGAGCAATTTAATCTGTCCTTGTTGAATTAAAGAATAAATTCTTAAAAAAAATTATAATAATAAATAAAAAAAATATATAGAGAGAGAGGGAGAGAGACAAAAAACACAAACAAAAAAGTTAATATACAAATAAAAACAGTATATATATATATATATATATATATATATATATATGTATATATATATATATGGGTCAAAGACGAAAAAGTGTAATACTGCTTTAAATTGTTGTAGTTTTTCCCCCCAAAAATGCAAAAGGTTTTCTGTTTTATTTAATTGCAATTTTGATTTTGTTTTTCTGAGCAAAAAATAAATATCATACATTTTCCCCTGATTTACAGAAGACACCCAGTAAAATGTCATTCAGGGTAACAATCTCGTCAGGTATATTTACAACAAAAATCAATTTATGACATATTAAAAGACTAATTACTTTCACCCCAAATACTAATGAGTTGTAATTTTACATTTTTAACATTTGCCTCTGTCCTAGGTTTTGCCCATTTGTCAGTAAGAATTTTTTACTAATTTAAAACACAATAAAATTTAGTATGCTCCATTATTCTTTTAGATATTTTAATATGTACACGTCAGAATAAGCATGTTGTTTGAATTTTTGCATAAATATTGTGTTACACTGAATGACAATCTAACATTATTTCAAACCAAATTTTGTCATTTTATTCCCCAAAAACTTATTTGAAACCTTAAAAGTAGACATTTTACTTACATTTAATGTGCTTTCTATGGACACAATCACTTTTGTACATTTCTTTTGATGCGGACATCTTAACGTCTTTGACCCATATATATATATATAATTTATTTATATATTTTTATACTTCTTTTGAATACCTCTGGAATCACAGGTTGACTTGAACTCTTACTGACCCCAAACTTGTGAACAGTAGTGTAAGTTTGATTCTAAACAACAACACTTAATAATAATATAGAGTTCAAGGTAAATAAAAACTGTGCTTTTTGTTTTCTGCTTAGAGTCTAGGCGCGTTCGGTAACACGGTATATCACAATAATAACATGTGTGACTGTATTATCAAGAATCACCATTTCCTCTGTGTCCTGTTCTCTTTCAGTATGTCTCTCCTGAGCCAGCAGCCCTTCCTCTCTCTGGTGCTGACGTGTCTCAAGGGACAAGACGAGCAGAGGGAGGGTCTCCTGACTTCCCTCTACAGCCAAGTCCAGCAGGTACTTCATCAGCTCACACCGTGTGACTCAGTCAATGCTTCTCAGCTCTTCAGACTGATGTGGTGTATTCCTATCCTATCAGATTGTGACTAACTGGCGTGAGGACCAGTACCAGGACGACTGCAAGGCCAAGCAGATGATGCACGAGGCCTTGAAGCTGCGACTCAATCTGGTGCGCAACCATTATCTCTGTCTCACATACATCATCTGCCTTAGGCTGACCAAAGAAATACAATCTGAGTGTTGATCTGCCTCTCATCAATCTCATTTCCTTGTATTGCATGCCCGAGGTTAAACTCTGCCTAAAAGACAAATGCATGTCACCGAGATGTGGTTAAACTACACTGAGCTCATTTCTTATTTGGTGTCACGTGGTCTAGGTGGGCGGGATGTTTGATACGGTGCAGCGAAGCACACAGCAGACGACGGAGTGGGCGGTGCTTCTGCTGGACATCATCAGCAGTGGCACGGTGGACATGCAGTCTAACAAGTGAGATCTGACACACCCTTCGTTCAGCCACCGACCGTCTTTGCTCTACAGTCACAGAGTTGAATGATGTTTGTTGTTTTCCATTAGTGAGCTGTTCACTACGGTGTTAGACATGCTGAGCGTGTTGATTAACGGCACTCTGGCGGCGGACATGTCCAGCATCTCTCAGGGCAGCATGGAGGAGAATAAGAGGGCCTACATGAACCTGGTCAAGAAGCTCAGGGTGAGACTGAGCAATACTGTGATTGTTATTTACCTCAGAGAATTAGTTGGAGCCCACTTCAACCTTTGTTTTTAGTGCTGTTTTTAATGTTAAATACATGTGAGGCACAAAAGGTTGGACGCCACAGACTTTTTTTTTTTTTTTTTCTGGTGGAGTAGGTGAAACTTCATATTAATTAACATTATTACACTACTTCATTCTCAAAATATTATGACTGTTAATCCAATATTGCTACGACTTTATTCTAAAAGTACTGTGACTTTAATCTCAATGCTATGACTTTATTCTTAAAATATTACAAATTTATTCTCAAAATATGACTTTTAACTCATCGCTATGACTTTATTCTTAAAATATTACAAAATTTATTCTCAAAATATTATGACTTTATTTTCAAAATATTATGAGTTTAATCTCATATTGCTTTGACTTCATTCTTAAAATATTACGACTTTATTCTCAAAATATGACTTTTAACTCATCGCTATGACTTTATTCTTAAAATATTACGACTTTGTTCTCAAAATATTATGACTTTAATCTCATATTTGTATGACTTTATTCTTAAAATATTACAAATTTATTTTTAAAATATTACGAATTTATTCTCAAAATATTATGACTTTATTCTCAAAATATTATGACTTTAATCTCATATTTGTATGACTTTATTCTTAAAATATTACGAATTTATTTTAAAATATTACGAATTTATTCTCAAAATATTATGACTTTATTCTCAAAATATTATGACTTTAATCTCATATTTGTATGACTTTATTCTTAAAATATTACGAATTTATTTTTAAAATATAAAAAATTTATTCTTAAAATATTATGACTTTAATCTCTTATTCGTATGACTTTATTCCTAAAATATTGCGACTTTATTCTCAAAATATTATGCCTTTATTTCTTTTACCACACATTTTATTTAATTTATTTTGCTGAAAATTCAGCTTTACATCACAGGAATAAATTCAATTTTAAGCTATATTCAAATAGAAATTGAATTGCAATAATATTTAACTGTTTTTACTGCATTTTTGATCAAATTAATGCAGCTTTGGTGAGCATAAGAGACTTCTTTCAAAAACATTTTTAAAAAAATCTTATTTTTTTAAGCTGTAGTCTACCCGTAGCAACTGTAATAAGCAACGTTATATCATCTTGGGAGTGATTTTGCGCAGACAAGTGCCACTCACTTTTCCTCTGGAAATGTAAGTCTGGTTTGCTTTGCCCTGCAGAAAGAGCTCGGTGACCGTCAGTCCGAGAGCTTGGAGAAAGTGCGGCAGTTGCTGCCTCTGCCCAAGCAGACGCGTGATGTCATCACCTGTGAGCCCCAGGGGTCACTCATTGACACAAAGGGCAACAAAATCGCTGGATTCGAAAAAGAGGTACGTAGCACATTATAGGTGTGTTAGCGCTGCTCAGCTTCTGGACATCCGCTTACCTTTGCGCTGTGTTTTCTCACACACAGGGTCTTCAGGTGTCCACTAAGCAGAAGATTTCTCCTTGGGACGTGTTCGAGGGGCTGAAGCACTCGGCTCCGCTGTCCTGGGGCTGGTTTGGGTCTGTGCGGGTCGACCGCAAAGTCACAAAGTATGAGGAGCAGCAGCGGCTCCTGCTTTACCACACCCACATAAAGCCCAAACCGCGCAGTTACTATCTGGCGCCCCTCAACCTGCCCCAAGAGGAGGAGGAGCCACCCACACCTGTGCCTCCTGAGCCGGACAAGAAGGTGGATCCAGGGAAGCCGGAGAAGAGCGCCTCTAGTGTCGCAGCTGACCCCAGTAAGAAGAAAAAGAAAAAGAAAAAACCGACATCCGCAAATAAACAAGAGGTAAACATGAGAAAAGAAGCAAAAAATGCATCTCCTATGAATATATTATGTGTTTTTTATTAGATCCTTTAGAAGTAATTTTCTTATCAACTCCTTCCCTGTGTGCATATTTTTTTTTTTTTTTTAAGTTGCCAGTCACTTTTGATCGTTTTCAAAAAAAAATGTATGGCCCCTAGAATATTTTATTGTACACATGCAACATGCAATATGTCAAAAGAAAGAACAGATCCTCTGCTTTTAGACCAGAAAAAAAAATTATTCTAGCTTCATTCATCAACACTTGAATGTGGGCAAGTTTCATGAAAGAAAAACAACGTTTTGAAAATCAGACTAAGGCCAAAGTGTTTTTTTTCCCGAGGCTAGTGTGTTTTTTTTTTAAATTGTTTTCAATAGGAGCGCCGCGGTTTTTAAAAACACAAGTGTTGACGAGGCACTGAGCATTTATTTCACGCTGAGCGTTACGCGCTCGACATTTATTCCTCTGTAACACTTCCACAGATATTCTGTATCATAGCAACCAATGCATCTCAACTGAATATAAAACGCTGCACCGCAGAAGCACTCTCAAGCGCTCACAGCTTGGCTAAAAACACCTAAGTCTTGTCTACGTCTGGATTGGATTCAGAATGATGAGCAAAACATAGGTGGAGTCAAACTCTTCCATCAAAGCTTCACAGTCCTAAACCACTTCCTGGGTCGACATTTGATTCAAGAACATTAGGGAGTTTTGATTTCTGTGCTGTTTAATGTTTGATCATTGCATTATTTTACATGCATGTGTTTCCTACTGTATAACTGTATTTTGCATGCATCTGGCTCCTACTGTATAACTGTATTTTGCATGCATCTGGCTCCTACTGTATAACAGCGAAAACAAGGAAATCCAGAAAATTCTATCAATGAGTTAAAAAGTCATAAAATCAAGTTTTCTTTTAAATTAAAATTGCAACCATTTCCTGTGGTCTAGGACTACAAGCCGCACAACCCAGTCTTGCAGTACACGCCAGGCATGGCTCCTGATCTAATGATGAACCAGTCAAACATGCCTTTCCGAATGGGTTACCCGACTCCGATGAACATGTATGCCCAAAACCAGCCTCTACCACCAGGTCAGTGCATGCCCTTTAACCTCTTTTCCTTTTGAACTTCATAAAGCAGTTGTTTCAGTAATTTTAGCATCGTGAGATTTTGTTTTTCACTCGTATTTTCCCCCTAAGGAGGCCCCGGTTTAGAGCCCCCTTTCCGTCCCAGGGGTCCTATGGGCAAAATTCCTCCACGTCCCCCCTACAACATGGTTAATATGCCGGGTGCTGGCATGGGCAACATGATGGGAATGGACAAGCAGTTCCAGATGGGCTATAAGCCCCCACAGAGCATGGCTCAGGGGCAGATTCTCCGTCAACAGCTACAGGTCAGACTGGTGAGTCTGGTTTTACTGATCAAGACCCCAGACCAAAAACACACGTGAGCTGCATTTACACTGGCACTAAAAAATCCAAATTTTTTGCTCACATCTGACACAGATTGGAATTTGTTGCAGACGTGTAAACACAAAACTCAGCACAAGATCTGATTTTTTTTTTTTGCATCCGATCTGAGCCACTTCCAAATGTGGTTTTAAATCAGATACATATCCAATATCTGCGATATTGCGCATAACAAGCTTCACAATCATGTCAATATTTGTGTCCAAATTGAATCTAAACAGACGGGCCAAAAAAATCAGAAATGGTCAAAAGATCGGTTCTGTGTATTAAGATTTGCAGTGTAAATGCAGCCATGGTTTCCTTGTATTTTGTCTGATTAGTTGAGTGAAATCTTGAAAAATTGGTGTTTGAGCATCTTGAGCCTGTAATGTACACTGCGAGCTTGTAAAAGTTTTGGGGTGTGCTGTAAATTGTGTTTATAAATGACTGTTGAGATGGTATTCTCACTTAAAAAAAAAAAAAAAAAAAAAAAAGAGTAGAGGCTTGGACTGGGAAACAGGGTTGCCAGGTCTTCAAAACAAAACCAGCAGATGTGTGGTAAAACCCCAGGCTTCGCAACAAGTATTATTATGGCTTGACTTGATTGCATGTAAATGGTTGTGTATATATATATATTAAATTTTAATTTTAATTTAATATATATGGGTATGGAAGCCTATTTAAGCTATTAAATAAAAAATAAAAAAATGGAATTGGGACTTATCTCACAATTTGTTTTCCTCAGAATTGCATGATATAAACTCGCAGTTGTGAGTTATAAATTAGCAATCGTGGAATATAAATCCTCAATTACGGAAAAATCTCGCAATTCTCTCAATCGCGAGTTTACATTGTAATTCTGACTTTTTTTTTCTCACAGTTTTGACGACTTTTCTAAGAATTGTGAGGAAACTCGCAATTGCGAGTTTAAATTCTGAGGGGGGAAAAGTTATTTTCTTACAATTGCAAGTTTTTATCTTGCAATTCTGACTTTATTTCTCAGAATCGCATGTTTATGTCTCGCACTTCTAACATTATTTATTGAAATTGCTTATTTATGCATCACAATTCACAAAAGGTGAATTCACAAAACACAATTGCGACTTTATCGCACACAATTTTGAGAAAACGTCAGAAAAACTAGAAAAAGTCGTGGTAACTTTTTTTTATTTTTATTCAGTGGCAGAAACATGCTTCCATGTATGGGTCACGTCAATTAAAAAAAAAAAAAATTGTCACTCTTAAAGTTTGACGTAGACCATCATGGCGATGTGTTTCCATGTGCAAGCAACTTCTGTTTTTTTTTTCCTTTGTGTGTCTCCTAGTGATTTGTGGATATTTCATTCAGAAAGGTCTGATGATAATTTTCAGGAAATGGAAGGCATTCGTGTTTTTTATGCTCTGTTTGCACTTCTCTAGAATCATAATCATTTACTTGGACAAGCGCAGATTAGACAGGTGGCACCTAATCAGCAGTATGCATCAATGCAGCCGACACAGGCAAGTACAGGCAAATTTGCATTGTTGATATATTCAGAATTTGCTGATACCCGTTGATGACATCCCATGTTTCTCTCTCTTCAGAACATTTCCCAGGGCTACACCACCTACGGCTCACACATGGGGATGCAGCCACACCCCTCTCAGCCCGGAGGAATAGGTCCTGCCTCGTACGGTAACCAGGGCTTCCAGGGAGGACATCCTGGCACAAACCCAGCCATGGTGGACCCTCTTAGGCAAATGCAGCCAAGACCTAGCGGCTACGTCCATCAGCAGGCTCCTGCAGCATACGCACACACCGTGCCAAACACGCAAAGGTCAGTCACAGACAAAAGTGCTTGGCTTGGTCCTGGTTTTAGCACCTCGCCTAAAATAATCAGATAGTGTTAACTAAAAGTCTGTCCGTTTTAGTCAAATTTAAGTCATGCTTCGTAATGGTTAAACTGATGATTATTTTGCTAAAAATTATAATCGTGATTATTGATCATGATTGTTGTCATTTGAGAAATATCATTAGAATTATTGCACCTATAAACACAAATCAATAGAAAGTCAATTCTTACCCATGATTTGTTTTACCTCATCTAGTTTCCTGATTTATTATATTATCATCAGGGCTGGGCAAGTTAACACGTTATTATCGCGTTTACGCATTAATTAATTAATGCGAAAATTATTTTATCATGCATTAACGCAATTACTATTATTATTTTTAATAATTAATAATCCGGTGTGGACATGGTGTCAAGATGCAGCATCACAAGAATACAAGAATTATAAGAAAGGAGATTTTAATTGATTACATTGTTTAAGTTGAGATTTACAATAATCTCATATTTTAACTGCTGCGATGTAAAGGGGGAATACTGCCGTAAAAAAGCACCTTATTTGTTTAAAGTGTTTGCAAATCAAATGTTATCGCACTTTTGTTCATAAAGCAGTACTTTTAAAATAAAAGTGTGCTATACAGTACTTTTGAATTAATTATTGATTTTTGCGCATAACAATGCGATTAATCACGATTTAAAAAAATAGTAAATAACCGTTGCCCAGCATTAATTATCATATAAATGAATAACACTCAACCCGTTCTTTTTCATCAGTAGTATTATTTGTTATTTTTTTTTTTTTGAATTTTGTTAATATTTTTTCCTTTTTTTATGTGTTGTGATTCTTGGTTTTTATTCACTTTTGTATTCGCGATCTTGTCACGTTTTACAAGAAAATATAATTTTTTGTTTTGCTTACATGCATCTACGTACCTTTCACTTTTTAAGAATAATACAAAAGATGGATTCATGGTTATTCTTAATTAAGAAGCACAACAATAAAATAAGATACAATGACAAACTTGCTTACAAAACGTTTATTAACTCAAACGAATAAGATGAGGCATGGCATACACCACATGCTGTGTTATATACAGACTAATAAATTACAGAACGTTTAGCAAACACTGAGGAATCAAATAAAATAAAAGAGAGCCTCCATAGTGTAACGTGAGGTAAACGGCAAAGATAACAAGCTTTTCAAAATAGTATTTTCAAAGTAAAACTAAACTTGCTTTCGGTTGAAAGTGCTTGCATGTTTTTTCATCAAACTTCCTTGTGCTGTAAATCAGGTCTTGCCACTTTCGGTTCCGATCTTTTTGTGTCCTTCATTAAATATGGATTTGTTTTACTGAAGATGCCTTCAAAGGAGCTACCAAATATTATCATAACACATGCAGATTGATATCTAATATATAGCATGTATTGCATATATTGAATTTTTAACTCTTTAGTCTCGGTTTTTCAAAATAAAATGAAAAAATAAAATAAAAAAAATCACCTCTCTATATTGGTATCATATGCATGCATTTTCTATACAGCCATACTTTGGCAACATTTTAGATTAGGGAACACTATTCACTATTAACTTGTTTCTTATTAACTTAAATATTGGCTTTTTAGTACTTATAAAGCACATATAAATGCCTTATTCTGCACAAGTATTTTCTAGGTCACTTAACCTTGCCCTGTACCTAAATATAACTACTACAGCAACTGCCTTACTTACCTTAATTAATAAGCAGCAAATTAGGAGTTTGAGGACTCTTAGTTAATGGATATGTGTTCCTTAAAGGTGCTGTAAGTATATTTTTTTACTGTGCTAAAGCATAAAAATACCATGTTTGCAGATATTTAGGAAACATGCTAAAAAAGTTCACACTTGTTTCTCCGAAAAACAGTACTTCAGCCTGTTACTCTACTTTGAAATGTGCGTTCTTTGTCAGAATGTCTGTTTTTGTTTTGGTTTGAAACCGGTCTGGTTTTCGCCCCATGATTTCTGCGAGGTTTTTTCTCTGCTGGCAAACTTAGCAGCACATTCAACTGACCGAACCGCAACCAGACTTAAGTACAAAACAGCGTTTCCAAAAACCTATCACTGTTGACTGTGTGGGAATATGAACATGAATGGAGTTCATCTGTAAATATGCACATAGTTTGTTACACAGACGGACGTTTGTGCTGCATGATATGTAAATTAAAGTAATATAATTCACTGCTGTATAACAACGTACTGCTGTTATAATTCAAGATTTAAGCAATTCAGTTGAAGTGACTGCAGGTTACATTGAAGTACTATTTCAGAAACAGAAAATGTGTGAAACTTCATTATTGGGCATTTATTGGGATAAAAATGCAGTACTGTATGTAACAGTTCAGAGAGTAAACGCAAGTACAACTTAAAGGGATACTCCACCCCAAAATAAAAATTTTGTCATTAATCACTTACCCTCATGTCATTCCAAACCCGTAACTTCGTTCATCGTTCAGAACACAATTTAAGATATTTTGGATGAAAACCGGGAGGCTTGTGACTGTCCCATAGACTGCCAAATAAATAACAGTGCCATATAACCATATATATGACAATCATATACCTTTCATACCTTTCCTGGACCTTGACACTGTTATTTATTTGGCAGTCTATGGGACAGTCACAAGCTTCACGGTTTTCATCCAAAATATCTTAAATTGTGTTCTGAAGACGAACGAAGCTTTTACGGGTTTGGAATGAAATGAGGATAAGTGATTAATGACAAAATGTTCATTTTGGGTTGGAGTATCCCTTTAATGGCGTCATGAGCATATTTGAATTGTTATATAAAGTCATAAGCATGTTTATTAAAAACAGTAACAATTATTTCGGACCTTTTGACATCGGTGAGAATTCAGATTTCGGACCTTTGAATGTAAACTTTGAGAACCCCTGATCTAAAGTGTTACCCCATACTTATTTAGTAATGTTATACTGGAGTGTAAAACACATCAGCTCAGCTTTTCACCATCTGTCTCAGGTTTTCCCATCAGTCCATGCAGCAGACTCCTATGATGCACAGCCTGGTTCAAGGTCACATGGGAGCACAAGCCATGCACCCCAACATGAGGACCAATCAGATGATGGACCAGCAACAGCAACAACAACAGCAAGCCCAGCAGCAACAGCAGCAGCTGATCAGACAGCATCCAGCTCTCAGAGTGCGTACACCACACACACCAATGCATTGTGGGACACTGCGCATTTCACATAAACGCCTACATTTTCAACGATTCACCTGTAATGTCATGGTATCTGTGTGTTTGTCTTACAGCAGCAGCAGCAGCAGGTTCAGCAACAAGTGCAACAGCAGCAGCAGGTCCAGCAGCAGCAGGTTCAGCCTCAGCAGGTGCCGCAGCAGCAGGTTCAACAGCAGCCGGTGGCATCAGCCCAGCCTCCCGCCCAGACCCTGGGAATGCAGCCCATGGTAAGACCCCGAACTACACATCTGCACCATCTTTCAATTAGGTACTTTTAAAATGCATCATGTACTGATTACTGAAACAAATTATTCAGATAAACATTTCTAAAACGGTTCTAGAAGCGTCTGTTGCTTTACTTTTTTTTTTTTGGGATATTCTGAACATTTCCTTCTGTATTTTGTCTCAGTTCCCACGGCAAGGCATGCAGCAAGGCATGCAGCAAACCCAGCAGCAGCAGCAGACCGCAGCGCTGGTCAGACAGCTCCAGCAGCAGCTCTCAAGTATGCTTGAACCCTTATATTACTATAATCACGATACACTACTGTGTCTTTGCTTGATGTACATTGCCCTCATAACATTTTCAAATGCTCATGGCGGGAGCAATATCAACATAAATGCTTATTCTTGTAGGGCTGCCCCCCTTAATAGACAAATAAACAGTAGTCGATCCCAAAATTAGTCGGTTAGTCACAGAACAAAACTGTCTGGACAGATCGTTAACAGCTGGTCCTTGAGCTAATTACTGTATATCAGGCAGGAAATACACACATTCAATCATTCATCGACCTCAAATATGCTTATCATCTGAAAGTGAAACATGTAAGTAGTAGCAAGTAGGGGTGGGCAGTATGACCATATACACAGTATGTGACTCTGCAGCACAAAAGCAGTCTTAAGTCTCTGGGGTATATTTGTAGCAATAGCCAAAAATACATTGCATGGGTCAAAATTATAGATTTTTTTCTTTTATGCCAAAAATCATTAGGATATTAAGTAAAGATCATGTTCCTTGAAGATATTTTGTAAATTTTCTACTATAAATATATGAAAAAACGTAATATGTGATTAGTAATATGCATTGCTAAGAACTTAATTTGAACAATTTTAAAGGTGATTTTGTTTTTCAATATTTAGATTTTTTGCACCCTCAGATTCCAGATTTTCAAACAGTTGTTTCTCGGTTAAATATTGTTCTATCCTAACAAACCATACATCAATGGAAAGATTATTTATTTCGGTTTTATGTTGTTTTATAAATCTCGATTTTGAAAAATTGACACTTAAGACTGGTTTTGTGGTCCAGGGTCACATATTATTTATGTATTTCAGGATACAGTTATTCATATATGTAGTTATTCTGAAAATCGACAAAAAGGGCTTTATATATAAAAAATAACCTAAAATACTTTAAAAATGAAAAGTACTTCACCTTTGATTTTGATTTTTGTTCACTAGTATTTTCTAAGTTCATTCTTAGTGCTGTTCTTTATCAATGCAAAGTCACCAATATTTAAAATGTCATTTTCTGTATTGAAATTACGTTTTTCTTTCCCTAGGTACTCAACCTGGACAGAACACCAACTCATACTTCTGAGAGCGTCTGAATGCATTTCATCAGTGGTATCGAGTAGTTTTAGCGGATTTA
This sequence comes from Cyprinus carpio, assembly GCF_018340385.1. Classification (NCBI taxonomy): domain Eukaryota; kingdom Metazoa; phylum Chordata; class Actinopteri; order Cypriniformes; family Cyprinidae; genus Cyprinus; species Cyprinus carpio. The sequence goes on along the minus strand of NC_056585.1, from coordinate 26,724,354 downwards.
CTGCTACGTGGCGCTTTCTGAGAGAAGAGGTATCCAGCAAGGCGGCAGTAGAGTCAAACGTTGTTTTCAGACATGCATTTCAGAAAGTCATTCTGTGAAACATTGAGGTGAACCATGAGGTTAAGAGTTTATGTAAAAAGAAGTAGAGGAAATTATAAGATTATTGCAACTTTTTTTTTTTTTAATTTTATTTCAATTTGTACAATTTTTCAGTTTCGTGTATTTCTCATTAAAAAAAAAATCATGTCAGTTTCTATGCCTTGTTGTACGTTGTATAGACCGTGAGCATGAATCATAGAACCCCAACACCTTCACTATCTTTCATGACTACATCATTAAATCAAACTCTTATAAGTATTCATTAGATTTTCCCTCGTATTGTGTTGTTGCCATTTTGGGAGTCTTCCTTTTCACCGGGCTCCCTCAAGACGACTAAACAACACTCCCAAATCAGGACCCAGCGCTCGTCCTTCCAACACACAGTCTCCTCCTTCATATCTCCTCAGAAGTTAAGAGAATCCCAGCTCCTCTCCTCAGGCGCGCAACTCCCAGCCTCCCTGGATAAGATTTTATCAGCAAGCCCTGGCACCACAGGTTGCAGGAGTATCCCATACATCCTGAGGCACTCCAGAGACACGTGAAGGATGGTGTCAAGCCACTGCTGGTCCTCCTTCCGGTCCAGCTTCCACGGGGCGTGTCTTTTGGACGAACCGTTAGTGAGGCGCACGCATGCGCTGATGGCCTCCAGTGCTTAATAGACGTGTAGATGTTCAAAGTGCTGCTCTACTACGACCGGAAGCGCTGATACAGCCTCCATCATCCTGTAATCATCCGAGACGGCTTTCCCACAGTTCTCTTCCTTTGGGAAGCAGGTGTTGGAGAAGCGAGGATACAGCTGTGCGGGGTTGAGCGAGGGCGCGGTGCAGCGGTTCAACAGCCCTCCTAAAGCATCCGCTAACTCGCTGTGCACACCTTCACGACTTTATCGTCGTAATAGTCCGCAGTCCGAATCCGGAACGCCTTGTCTGAGGAGAAAGTATCTCAACCATCCGCACTGAACTTCTCAATGGCGTCTAACGGGTTGATCACGTTTCCGAGGCTCTTGGACATCTTCTTTTCTCCCTCCCCCGTCCAGTGGGAGTGAACGTATATCATCCGAGGAAGAGGCAACCCCGCAGCCATGAGGAACGCCGGCCAGTATATAGCGTGAAACTTGAGGATGTCCTTACCCACGACGTGATGCACCGCCGTCCACCACTGAGCGTGATTCTGAGGGTAACCCACCACCGTCAGATTGACCAGAGCGTCCAGCCACACGTAGATGGTTTGTTCCGGGTCTCCCGGGACTGGGATGCCCCACTGGAGCCGGCTCTTCTGCCGGGACACTGACAGATCTGGGATGTCATCGTCCTCCAGCCACTGGAGAACCAAGTCATGAAACTTCACCGGCCGGATGACCTTCGGGTTCGATCGAAGCCAGCGAAGCACTTCCGTGCGAAAGTCTGATAGACGGAACATGTAATTGTCCTCCTTCATCCACTCCACCTGTCAGAGAATTTGATTAGGTCTTGTGTATGTCAGTCTTCTAAAATCTACATGAGTCCTTGTTTCCAAATATTCATTCCACATCAGTCAACCTTACTATCTTTCAGATGTCACAGACCCCTAAATATAATCATCCTCATATAATAAAATTTAAAAGACAGCTAGCTATATAGTTTCATGTTAGTTGTACATTAAATAAAAAATATACTAGATAGTACACCAATGTAAAAAATGATTTGGATAATATTTAGTTTCTATTAAGTTATAGTTTATTTTATTTTTTTTGCTCACTTTAGGACTGTACTGTTAGATGTCAGTTCATTTGTTTTAATTTAATAATTAATTTTTTAATCTGTTTTTTGTTTATTTATATTATTTAGTCCCCTTTTAATCTAAAGAAAAAATCTAATTATTCTTTCTTAATCATTTATTTTAATCAGCTTTTGTTGTTTACTTATACATTTAAGTCTGTTTTACATATCTTTTCTCATTTTTAGTTATATATATTTTAATCAAATTTTCTAAAGAAAAAATCTAATTTTATGTACCTGTCAATTTTTTATTGTTTATAATTTTTTAATTTACCTCATATTTTTAATTATGTATTTTCCAACTCATTTATTTTAATAATTATTTAAATTTTAAGTTTCATTTTTAAATATTTTAAATTTAAGTGTACTTATTTTAATCTAATTTTCTATTATTCACTTAATTATATATATTTTTTTTTTTTATATAATATAGACTGTAACCTGTTTATTCTAATTTTTTAATCAATTTTTTTTTGTTGTTAACTCAATCTAATTATTTAAATCTAACATTTTGAACTCGGTGATTAATCTCCAGATGCACACCCAGTAATGGCACGTTTATAAAAACTACATAAGTGTCCTAACTGAACTTTACACACGCTGTCTGTGACCCCAGGCCATACAACTTCTGCATGTTTTGCAGACCCCTGTGTTTTAGATGGTGTGGTCCTCTGATGGAGCATGGGCTGTTTATTCCAGGATGGTACCTTGTGGCCGCTCTCACTGGAAACCTTGATCCGTCTCCCTTCTGAGTCTGTGCCATCAGTGACTTTGAGCTGGAGTGAGAAACTTTCATCTGGAGTGGAGTACCAGCCTTCATACGTGCCTTTGTAGAGGAAAGCCTTTGCTCTGGAGAACCGTCCAGAAGCTTTTTCGACGGCTTGTGTATGCCTCTGCTCTGTTGTTCTGATGTAGTCCCGTGTAAGAGATGCCTACATCTTTGGAAAACATGCTTGAAACTCTCTGAGATCTCGGTGCAGAAGCTCAGAGGCTCTTTCCCTGCATTACTGGCTGCCTGCTGGATCTTGAGACCATGTTCATCTGTACCTGCACATACAAACATCTCCCTTTAACACTGATATTAGATTAGATTCAACTTTATTGTCATTATGCAGAGTACAGGTACAGAGCTAATGAAATGCAGTATATAAAGTTAGTGTTTTCACTTCTATTAAGTCATGCAGGACAGAGACGGTAAAACACACACCTGTGGCAAAGCCTGGAGTTGTATCCCTTTAAGAGTTTGTATCTGTGCAGGCAGTCCGCGGTGACCGCGGAGTACACGTGACCGATGTGAGGAACGCGTTTGACGTAGAAGATGGGAGTCGTGATGTAATATGGTTTCGAGCATGCGAGGCCTGCGGGTCGTGAATACCGTACACGCGCGGAGGTCTTCCGTGGAGAGCGTGACCGGATAATCTTAGCGCTGCTCCGACTCGAGTGAGGACACGGCACGGAGACCTCATCACGAGACGCGAGAGAGGGAACATCCGGGTCTTCCGTGAAGCTAAAAAAAAAAAAAAAAAAAAAGAATAGGTCCAACAAATGACTCCCTACTTTGAGATGAATTTGTCACACGCTTGAAATCAACGCTTTCGGTTTTAGTTTCATGTAAAAACACACACACACACACTATATATATATATATATATATTATATATAGATATATATATATATATGCATATATTAGTGCGTATAAACGTATATTCAAAAACCTATTTAAAAACCTATTTAAATATACATTTTATGCATAATAATATATTTACATTGACATATTTAATAGTTAAAAGCCACTCGTAATGACTACAAAATATACATTTAATATTTTCTAATTATTAAAAATATTTTGGCTGCCTGCAACTACTCAAGAATTTGATTGTTGTGCGTGTCTGGACGACTCTGTTTTAAATTCTGATCTATATTATTACTGATCATTATATTATCGCGCATTATACACTAGTCAACATTTGAAGTGGATCAAAGTTGTCCTTAACACCTAAAAATTACTGCGGTTCTTGTCTTAAGGACAACTTTGATGATTTTTTTTGATCCTCTTTCAATTGTTGACTTCTGTAGATCAGAGCCTTATAAGCAATTTGTTAGCAGCTTAATGTTTCAAAAACAATGGTTTTAAAATCATGTTTGAATTGATAAATTAATAAGATTTTAATATCCAGTTAAACTCTGAAAACCAATGCCTTGAAATCCAAAGAGATTCAGAGTGGAGCTTTTGTGTTGGACCTTTTAGCTCCGTCTTGATCCGGAAGCGGTCCTGTTGTCTCTCGATCGGCGTTTTATCATCCGCAGACTCATTCCTCCCTGAAGTTACAGTAGAATAATGAATTAAACTCTCTTATTCTTCCCTCTTTCCGTTCTCCAGATCGACCGTCTAATCTCCCCCGGGTCTCGGGCTGATAGTATTCGCGGGGTCTCGCTGTTGTAGATATGTCAGTGGTGGGCTTTGACGTGGGGTTTCTCAGCTGCTATGTAGCGGTAGCGCGCGCCGGAGGAATCGAGACCGCGGCCAATGAATACAGCGACCGGAGCACACCGTGAGTCCAGCGCTGCACACACCTCTGACCGAGCTCTAACTCTGAAATACCACGCTACTGTAAAGAACACTGTGGAGAAACGCTAGAAACGATTGAAAATCATGTACTCTTTAGTAGTGAAGCATTTGAGAAACAGAACTGAACACAGCGACACTGGACCATTATTTAGTTATTTTCTTTTATTTTTTATATATTTGAGAAATCAGACTTTTATCTCGTGGTTTATTCAAATAAAATGCATTTTTTTATTTTTTTAATAAGTATAAATGTTCCACTTGGGAGGATTTTATGATTTTTATCTATTATTATTATTATTATTGTAATGAAAAAACAAATCTCTGTATGTATGCACACATCACTTTTCAAATGTTTGAGATCTGTGAGATATTTAATGTGTTTTAAAGAAGTCTCTTCTGTTTTATTTGACCAAAAATACAGGGGGAAAAAAACAATGTTGTAAAATATTATTACTATTTAAAATAGTTTTTTTTATGTACTTTAAAATGTAGTTTATTCCTGTGATGCGCAGCTGAATTTTCAGCGTCATTCCTCCAGTCTTCAGTGTCACGTGACCCTTCAGAAATCATTCTAATGATGATTTATTAACAGTGTTGGGAACGGTTTTGCTGCTTAATATTTTTCTGGAACCTGTGATTCTTTTTTTTTTTTTTTTTTTTTTTTTCAGGATTCCTTGATGAATAAATTTAAAAAAGAACAGTATTTATTTAAAATAGAAATCTTTTTTAGTTTTTATTATCACTTTTATCCATTTAACACTATCCTTATCCACTATCCAGCATTCATTTCTTTTTTCTAATTTGGTTTTCTAATTTGAATAAATGCTGTTCTTTTATTTATAACTTTTATTCATCAAAGAATCCTGAAAGAAGTATCACAGGCTCCAAAAAAAAAAAAAATATATATATATATATATTAAGCAGCAAATCCTAAATAAATCAGCATATCAGAATGATTTCTGAAGGGTCACGTGACACTGAAGACTGATGCTGAAAATTCAGCTTTGCATCACAGAAATAAATTCATTTTCAAAGCATATTAAAATAGAAAACTGTTATTTTAATTTGCAATAATATTTCACAATATTACTGTTTTTTCTGTATTTTTGATCAAATAATTGCAGCCTTGATGAGCAGAAGAGACTTCTTTAAAACACATTTTAAATCTTACTGATCCCAAACTTTTGAACGGCAGTGTATCTACATATAATGTGTGTGTGTGTGTGTGTGTGTGTGTGTTATTAATTACACCTACACAGTTATTAGTCATAATATTTGTCCATGTGTGGGTTTGTTATTTCAGAGGTGTTGTGTCTTTTGGGCCACGGAATCGATCAATTGGAGCGGCAGCTAAAAGCCAGGTGCGTGATGTGTAGACGTCAGTCAGCTTATTATGATCTGCTTTTAATGCAGTATTTTGTGTTTGTGGTCATGCATGATTTTACTCATGTTTCTTTTTTTTTGTCTCAACTGAAACACAGATGGTCACCAATTGCAAAAACACTGTCCAGGGATTCAAGCGTTTCCACGGTCGGGCGTTCTCAGATCCGTTTGTCCAGAACTTGAGGTCCAGTCTGGTTTATGACCTGTCACAGATGCCATCGGGCAGGACGGGCATAAAGGTGAGTAGCTAACGTCCAAAAGAAACCCGTCGTGAGCTGACTGATCGGTTTGTGCCAGCATTGTTCAGAGGTCTAGTTCTGGCAGCGAACTCTTCTTGTGAAGCCAAGCGCGGAGTTCTGTTGTTGCGGTGAACGTGAGAGGGAAGGATCGTGAGCTGTTCTTGTGGTTTAGCGCTCGTGTGTTGGATGTTGTAGGTGATGTACATGGAGGAGGAGAAGGTGTTCAGCATCGAACAGATCACTGCGATGCTCCTCACCAAACTCAAGGAGACCGCCGAGAGCGCCCTCAAGAAGCCCGTCGCTGATTGTGTCATCTCTGTGAGTGTCAAAATGAACGTCCCTGAAGGTGTTGCATGTGATCGGTGGGTGCTGAAGTGTTGTGACAGGCTCTATTAATTAGTTAGTTTATCCTTTATTGTCTTCCTTTGGAGAAATTTGTGTTGAGCGATCAAGAGAGCAGGTCAACATACAACAAGAACACCATGCATCAATCATTGCATGATACTAATATTACACTAAAGAGTGCTTCAGTTTGCAATCAGTGATTAGTGCACAGATACAACTATTTGAAAATCTGGAATCTGAGGATGCAAAAAAATCTAAATATTGAGAAAATCATCTTTAAAGTTGCCCAAATGACGTTCTTAGCAATGCATATTACTAATCAAAAATTAGGTTTTGATATATTTACGGTAGTAAATTTACAAAATATCTTCATTGAACATGATCTTTACTTAATATCCTAATGATTTTTGGCATTGAATAAAAATTATTAATTTTGTCCCAGGCAATGTATTTTTGGCTATTTCTACAAATATACCCCAGAGACTTAAGACTGCTTTTGTGCTCCAGGGTCACATTTTATCTCCTTTATATGAATTGGAATGAGCAGCCTGCAATAGTATAGCATAGACATTTCAAAATAAGTATCCCGGTGTATTTTGGGCTTATTAATAAATAAAAGTCACGCAGTATGTATATTTCTTTCCTCTGGTTATTATTTGGTTGCACTTACTAATTAATTTAATTTTAGTTCATTTGATTCCATGTGAATTATTGCTGCTTCTATTCAGAAAGCCCTGTGGCAGGAAGGAAAGACAAAGAACATTATATCTATATATCAATATATATAAATTTTACTAGTATCAGAGTTATTATAGTTAACTAAAAAAAAAATTTAAAAAAATATTGAAATAAGAATAAATGTTAACTGAAATTAAATGAAATAAAAGATTTTCATTTAATTATATATTAATTATATTTGTGTGTGTGTGTATATTAAATAATCTGATATACTATACTAAAACTTAAAAATATATATGTTAAAAAATAAAAATTAATAACTGTACAGACAAGTTTAAAAACAACAAAAACTAATAAAAATGACAGAAACAGGACAAAATTACTTAAACTTATAATTATAATTAAAATAAATTATTTTAGTTATATCTAAATATCTAAAATAGAAATATCTAAAAGAAATATAATAAAAATGAACAAAACTTAAAATTAGCACAAGTTATAAATATGTGTGTGTGTGTGTGTGTGTGTTATTTATTATATTTTGAAGCAGATATAGTTGAAAACCTAGTGTCTGATTTGTATTTTTATTAATTAAATGTTTTTGCTTGATAATATCTCGCTGTATCTCTTTAAGGAAAAACAAATTATTTGCTCATTTTTCATTGCACCCCTAAAGTTTCTAAATGCGCTCCTAAATGTTTTCAACTTAGGAACTTATGTGCTCCTTATGAAAAAAATGAAGCGTCAATCCCTGCATATGTATGAGTTACTGGAGACAGAGATCCACTTTAGATTCTCTGAATACTCTGAAATCAGTTTGCTAAGCGTATGCTGCTTTCGGTCCCACAGGTCCCCTGCTTCTACACGGACGCTGAGAGGAGGTCCGTCATCGATGCGGCTCAGATCGCAGGACTCAACTGTCTGAGACTCATGAATGAAACCACCGCAGGTGAAGTGGAGCTCAGTTTCAGTTGTAACACACCCGCTTTCTGCTCTTGAGTGACATCCGTGGCTTTTGCACGCAGTGGCTCTGGCATACGGGATCTACAAGCAGGATCTTCCCGCTCCGGAAGAGAAGCCGAGGACGGTGGTGTTTGTGGATATCGGCCATTCAGGCTACCAGGTGTCTGGTGTGTGCCTTTAATAAAGGCAAGCTGAAGGTTTGTGCCCATGACATTTCTTTCTTCTAAATGTGATCTGGACTGTTGTGTGGAAATATAGACAAAGCGTTTTTTCTGTACGGATTCTAGCTACAGCCTTTGACCCTGAAATGGGAGGAAAAGACTTTGATGAGCGACTGGTCAAACATTTCTGTGAGGAGTTTGCGGTGGAAGTACAAGCTGGATGTGAAGTCCAAGCCCAGAGCGTTGGTCCGGCTCTACCAGGAATGTGAGAAGCTGAAGAAGCTGATGAGCGCCAACTCCTCCGACCTGCCCCTGAACATCGAGTGCTTCATGAATGATATCGATGTCTCAAGCAAACTTAACCGGTACGCACTTATTTAATCTCAGCTGGAATGAAACTATCACATGTTCTCACGTCACGTTGTTCCAAGCCTGCTTTATTTTCTTTGTTTCGAGGAAAAAAAAATGCAGGATTTTTGGATGGGTTTTCAAGCTGCTGTTTTTCGTGGGTCGAGGAACGGGTTCTCAGGGTCGCAAAACATCGTTAAAGTTCAAGCAATCCATAAGACTTGTGCGCTACAGTACGAGTCTTAAAGGGATAGTTCACTCAAAAATTAAAATGGTCATCATTTACTCAAACCTCGTGTCACAGGGTCTGCACGGGGTCTTAAAAAGTCTTAAATTTAAGCCATATCAAATTTAAGCCATAAAAGCTTTTTTGAAATAGTATAAGAAAGTCTTAATTATGATTTCAAAGAGGTCTTAAATTTGGGACGGAAAGATAAGAATTGAGGTGGAGTTTTATGATTAAACTTGATTGCTCAGTCAGGTGCTGCTGCTTTGTGTACTGTGTTTAAAAAAAACATTCTTTCTGCCTTTCTGAAAGCGCCACCTGCTGGCAGAGAATGAAGTTGCATTTCAATCCTCCTGTTTTTTGGTTCAGATCAGTGTGAAAAATTGTCCCATATTTTTTACGCAGGTGTTGTAAATGTGAACCATTGGATTCGAAAAGAATCTAATGCATTACACAATCTAAACACTTTTTTAGACACTAATATGTATTTGTTATTAAACTAATCTGATTGCTTGATTTAAAAATTTGGTTTACATTAATACTAACAAGTGTGTTACTTTTTGACTCATCCCTTTCTTAAAATGGTTTAAAAGGCTGCTTTTATCATTTATAAGACTTTGTTTTTGTGAAACCGGTAGTCTGAAACTCTTTTACAGTTAAGACCCAGTTCTTAA
>NC_056585.1:26707412-26709912 GCF_018340385.1 Cyprinus carpio | reverse complement strand
CCGGAGCCCGTGTGGGGCACTTTTCATGATTGGATGGATGCACTTTAAGTTTACTTCAAATCTCGACCACTCGTTCATGCCATTTATAAATGCTTGAAAAGAGACAGGACATTTTTTTAAATATAACTTTGACCTCTATTTGTCTTGAAAGAGGGAAAGTCATCATCCACCTAGGATGCGGGTAACTTTATTTTTGGTGTCGACAATATACCTTTAACCCCTTAACTGTCCCGGCCCACCTGTGGGACGCTTGGCGCTCTTTTGCTCTATAAAAATCTTGTTAGTAGTCATGACTAAATATAATTATATCATTTGAAAGCTTAGAACCCTCAAGATTTCATCCCTCGTGAAACCATTTTGAAATTGGACATTGGGTTACCATGGAAATTGGTACTTATACAATCTTATGCTGTCTCCGTCCCCCTTAGTGGGGCGGAGTCAAGGTGTTCATATTACACAAAGCATTACGGTCTTTTAGAATCAAAACTTTTAGGAATGCTTGGCAACAAACATATTCATGGGGAAGGGTCTGAGTCTTCAGGATTCCATATTCAGTGGTTATTTTGAGTAGTGAAGTAAACATTGACCCAGAGAAAATCTAGGGAAGAATGCATTAAACAAAATTCAAATGAGTTTGATGGCTCCCAGTGGCTGTTCTGTGTGGTTATGACGCCAGCTAATATAAATCTACAATTTTTTTCATATCAACTTCAAAATTTGGGAACATAACTTATTTAGGACAACAAGGCTTTAAATTTATACCAATTTTAGAGTAAAAACTGTTATGGTAAAATATTTTATAATGGTAAAATAAAATTAAATATAGCGCATTTTATTTACAGTACATTTTAACACGGTCTATAACTTTTTTGATACTTTGATTTTTTTTGAAAAAAAAAATGTATTCTATTAAAAAGAGACCAACCTTAGGTCTATATTACAAAGTGTTCATAAAAATTCAAACAATTTAAGTTTGGGATTAGTGCACTTTTAAAGCCTATTTTAAAAAAATGGGGGGGTGACAGTTAAGGGGTTGAGACACAGGGGACAGTTTTGTGTTAGATTTATGCTATCATGAAAGGCCTAAAACCAGCCAAGTTACCAGCACCAAAATACACACCTCCGTAAAATACTGTTTTTATTATCGTTATCACGAAAAAAAATCCCTGTAATATATTGAGAGTATTCGTTTCATACTTACTTCATACCGCCTAATTATCTCCCTCCATGGATTGTGAAATTTGTTCAGACAGTCAGCAGGAGGAAGGGCAAAACCAGGAGAAGAAATCAGATCAGCCTCCACAAGCCAAGAAGGCCAAAAGTGAAAAACTACGGTCCTGGAGCTGCCCATACGAGAACAACCCACAGTGGCAGTTAGCCAATGACATGCTCAACCTCTTCGTGGAGAGCGAGGTATGCTTTCCGTGCAGGCAGAAACTGGGGAAATGTTTTCAACAGAGAGTTCAATCTACTGTGAAATTCTTCCTCCTCAGGGAAAGATGATCATGCAGGACAAGCTTGAGAAGGAGCGGAACGATGCCAAGAAACTTATGTGGAGGAGTACGTCGTACGAGATGAGGGACAAAACTGCACGGGGCGGATATTCGAGAAGTTTCGTCAAACGAGAGCGGTGAGAGAGCAGTCACATGGCTTACATGGTCTAAATCTGTGGAATTTACATATTGCGAAATGTCATTAAAATACTTAAAGCAGTTTAGTTAAATGATAAGTAAAAGAAAAAAAACTGCTTTCATCAGTGAAATATCTGTATGAAAACCATTTTAACAAATCCTGTTTGCAGTATATACAAAAGGACTGGAAAATTCATGGACATTCATATTTGTTCAGAAGGTGTTTTATATCCTATCAAATCTAAAGATCGCAGGACATTTATTGTTATTGTGCACGTATTAAAACCATGGATTAACTTGATGCCATTGCTGTATGTAATTTAATGTACTAAAATAACAAACTTAACTTATAAAACATTAAAAAAATTATACAACACTATATAGACTTTTTTTTTTTTTTTTTGAATGTCTACACGAAAATGACGTAAACTTTGACTAAAATGAAAATAGGAAAATATTAAACCCACTGATTTAAAATATGGAATAAAAATATATCTTCAGGGCATGTTATTTTTAATATTACTTATATAATTATAGGAGTGTCATAATTTATAGTTTTAAGTGGCTTTTATGTGTATATATTTATTTTAATTTTATTTTTAAGGATTAAATGAATTTTGCTTTTGTTAAATTTTTAAAGATATTCATATTATCTTTAGTTTTATTTTGGTTTTAGTCATTTCTAGTCCTTCCAGCTTATTTCAGTTAGCAGCATTTCTGCTTTTTTTCTCATCTATTTCAGCTTCATTTAAATTAACAAAAAAATATTCTTAATAGTTTTAGCAGTAACTTCAGCGGTGCCTGACTGCCGCTCATGCTTCTCTACAGGACAGAGATGCTCTCTCATTAAAACTGGAGGACACTGAGGT